>NC_133776.1:34698392-34788505 GCF_003597395.2 Chelonoidis abingdonii
AGCAAGTGCAATAGCCTGTGGCAGCTGCAACGCCAGACAGCTACTGGTCAGTCGGGAATCAATTTGGAGTGGGCAAATCTGCTGTGGGGCTGCTGTGATGCAAGTAGCCAAAGCAATCACTGAGCTGCTCCTACCAAAGGTAGTGACTCTGGACATGTGCAGGTCATATTGGATGGCTTGTCTGCAATGGGGGTTCCCTAACTGTGGTGGGGCGATAGATGGAACCCATATCCCTATCTTGGCACCGAGCACCAGGGCAGCCAGTACATAAACCGCAAGGGGTACTTTTCAATTGTGCTGCAAGCACTGGTGGATCACAAGGGACGTTTCACCAACATCAATGTGGGATGGCCGGGAAGGGTTCATGATGCTCGCATCTTCAGGAACACTAATCTGTTTAAATGGCTGCAGCAAGGGATTTACTTCCCAGACCAGAAAATAACAGTTGGGGATGTTGAAATGCCTATAGTTATCCTTGGGGACCCAGCCTACCCCTTAATGTCATGGCCCATGAAGCCATACACAGGCAGCCTGGACAGTAGTCAAGAGCTGTTCAACTACAGGCTGAGCAATGCAGAATGGTGTAGAATGTGCATATTGGACGTTTAAAGGGTCGCTGGTGCACTTTACTGACTCACTCAGACCTTAGCCAAACCAATATTCCCATTGTTATTGCTGCTTGCTGTGTGCTCCGCAATCTCTATGAGAGTAAGGGGAGACATTTATGGCGGTGTGGGAGGTTGAGCAAATTGCCTGCCACAGATTACGTGCAGTCAGCCACCAGGGCGTTAGAAGGACACCAAGGAAGCACTGTGCATCAGAGAAGCTTTGAAAACCAGTTTCTTGACTGGCCAGGCTATGTGTGAGAGTTCTTTTTGTTTCTCCTTGATGAAAACCTGGCCCCTTGATTGATTTATTCCCTGTAAGCACCCAACCTCCCCCCTTCGATCACGCTTGCTTTCAAAGGAAATAAAGTCACTATTATTTGAAAGCCATGTATTCTTTATTAATTTATTATAAAAAGAGAGAAATGACAAGGTAGCCCGGATGGGTGTGGGAGGACGGAGGAAGGAAAAGGCCACTTCAAAACTTGTTGAATGATAGCCTTTTGCTTGGGCTGTCCACTGGGGTGGAGTAGCAGGGTGCATGAGCCTTCCCCCCACTTCCCTTGAGTTCTTGGGCGTCTGGGTGAGGAGGCTATGGGACATGGGGAGCGGGGAGGGCGGTTATACAGGGGCTGCAGCGGCACTCTGTGATCCTGCTGCCATTCCTGAAGCTCCACCAGATGCTGGAGCATATCCGTTTGATCCCGCAGTAGCTGCAGATTGCATCCTGCCTGCTCTAATCTTCCTGCAGCCACCTCTCATCTCAAGCATCCCTCCTGTCCTCGAGTTCATCCCTCTGTCCTCACGTTCATTGGGCGCTTTCCTGTACTGTGATATTGTGTCCTTCCACTCATTCAAATGAGCTCTTTCACTGCGGTCGTTTGCATGATTTCAGAGAACGTTTCATCTCGCGTACGTTTTTTTCGCTGCCTTATCTGAAATAGCCTTTGGGACGGAGGAGGGAGGCTGAAAATTTGCACTGCGGGGAAAAAAGGGAGAGAAGTATTTAAAAAGATACATTTTACAGAACATGTGTGTATCTTTCACGGTGAACAACACTATTCACATGTATTTCGGTACAAGGTTGCATTTTGCATCTTACTATTGGGTGCCTGCAGCTTTGGTTTAGAAATCACAGATGCAGGCAGGACAACAGAATTCAGCTTGCATGCGGCCATGGTAAGCCATTGTCTTTTGGTTTCTGCAACCTTCATAAAAGCAGCGCCCTCCTTTCCCATACCAAGCAAAGCCCGTTGAGTGCTGCGGTTTTCGTGTTAATGTGCAGCAGCAGAAACCAAACTAACTCCCCGCCCCATTCAATTCTCTGAGATGATCACTTTACCCTCCAGGCTCTGCTAGGCGGTATCAGGGAGATCCTTGCCAGCCAAACGCAAACAGATGGTGCCAATGCTCCCCCCCACCCCCACTTGGCTAACTGCAGGGAGGATTTCTTTTTAGCACAGGCAAACAGCCTGTAGGACTGGCCACTTCTGTCCCCTTAAGTAAATTCCCATATTTCAACCAGGTTACCATGAACGATATCACTCTCCTGAGGATAACACAGCAGATAAAGAACGGATGTTGCTTGAATGCCAGCAAAACATGGGACCATACACTGCTAGCTTTGTCATGCAATGATACCAGATTACTTGCTACTAGCATTGCATGGTAAAGTGTCCTACCATAGAGGACGGAATAAGGCTGCCTTGCCCAGAAACCTTCTGCAAAGGTTTTAGAGTACCGCCAGGAGAGCTTCATGAAGATGTCCCTGGAGGATTTCCGCTCCATCCTCAGACATGTTAACAGACTTTCCCAGTAGCTATACTGGCCGTGAATGCATCCAAGTCCTCAGGGCAAATTAATCATTAAAAAACATTAGCTTTTAAACTTGTGTAATATTTACAAAGGTACACTCACCAGAGGTGCTTCTATGGCTTCATGGTCCGGATACCGCCTTGGAGGGTTGGGAGACTACTTCGTCAGGCTGAGAAAAAGATCCTGGCTGTTGGGGAGACGGTGGCTGTGCGCTCTCCTTATCATCTTCCCATCCGCAAAAACCTCAGGCATGGCTGAGAGTACCCGCTCCTCGGAATCCATGGTCAGGGATAAGGTAATGGTTGTGGACTGCTTAGTTACCTGTGCTGATCAGCTCTCCAGGCTGGGCAAACAGGAAATGAAATTCAAAAGTTACTGGGGCTTTTCCTGACTACCTGGCCCGTGCATCCGAGTTCAGATTGCTGTCTGGAGCAGTCACAATGGTGCACTGTGGGATAGCTCCCAGAGGTCAATACCGTCGAATTGCATCCACACTAACTCTAATTCGAACCGGCAATGTCGATTTCAGTGCTACTCCCCTCGTTGAGGATTACAGAAATCGATTTTAAGAGCCTTTTATGTTGAAGTAAATGACTTCATTGTGTGGACGGGTGCAGAGTTAATTTGATTTAGCTCTGCTAAATTCGACCTAAACTCGTAGTGTAGACCAGGCCTAAATTGAGAGATGAGTTCATGACAGGGATGCCTAAACTCACAATTAATAAAATCTTTAGTGGTGACAGAGTAGCAGATGATGATTAAAATGTCTGTATTTCACCACGACCCCTTTGTTTTCCATCAAAATCTGTGATTTATCAAGATCGTAATTATGTTTTTGAAAAAGAGAAAAGCCATAATGATTCTTATGATCGACAGTTTCAACTCCTATAAAAGTAAACTCAGGCTTTGTCCACGGAAGCAAATTATTCCTGCCAACTCAATAATTCCGGGTTAACTGCAATACAAGAAATTATAGTTTCCAGCACAGTTATCAATTGGGGGAAGAGCTTATATCTTTCCTTGCTGCACTTATGCATAATGTAGTGCCGTATGCTAATTCTCATTTCCAGTGTTTAGTCATATTTGCAATTGCTGCCATATGGGTTCTAGAATGAAAAAATATAGGATTATTTGCAAATGAACTTTAAGAGGGCCTTAGGCTGAAACCTGACCATGTCAGCCTTTATCCAAGGTTTAGCCTGTGGTATGACAGATGAAAGAAATAAAGCAACACACTGTGTGCAGGCATTATATCTATATGCTTGGAGCAGTCATGACAATAAACACTCGTTACGTGTCAGCCAGTAGAATGTAAATATTTAAAGGGTCCTATATGAGGCTGAGCTGTTTCAAGAGCCTTCTGTTTATAATCATTCATGAAAGTAAATGTTTCCTATTATAGAGCATGTGGTAGGTTTCTGCACTTAAAAGTTTGGCTAAAGTAATATGAAAAGAATAAAGAGCTGGATGAGTTGAGTTTTTGCTACTCTTTGGGCACTCTACCAGCTTCTTGCATATGTCTGTTATGAATTCTGCCCCTGTTGTGGTGGTGTATTGCTTACTAGCCAAAACTGGCAAAGCATATCATGTGGTAGCACATCTTTCTTTGAGCACAAAACTGTCACTGCATTCCAGGGAAGTTTATATCAACTGAAATGTAATATTTATTAGACACACATTGCATCTTACCTTACACATGGAACTTCCCAGCCCTCGGCAGTTTTCTCAAATTATTCAATAGCATCATTCACAGGCACAGTGGACTGATTGGATCACTTTACTTACAAGGACTTATGACTTTAAAGGTTTTGTTAATTAAATATATGGCCTTTAAAGGCTCCACGGAGGAAATAGTCTGTTTGACATAGAGTTTTTTGTGTCTTCCTCCTTTTCAAGCGCGTATATAGGGGGCTTTTCTTGCACCTCTATTTTTGGGGGGAGTGAAATAGACTTTTGCATACACTGTTCCTTTCCAGTTGCTCTTACATTTTTAGTAGAAAAGGCACTGCAAAGAGCTGCTTACATTCCACGAAATATTTCATATTTGGATTCCCTCCTGGTTTCATTGAGAATCCATAAAGAGCACTGCCTGCCTGGAGAGCTACATGAAATCAGACAGTTCATATGATGCGGATGAGTTGCCCATGCAACATCATGAAAACACTGTACTTTTTATCTTGATTCTTTAGAATACCTTTCCGCTGCTGATTACAGACATAAACCTCTAACAGTCTCTTATATGAGCAAATGTAATAATCAAAGTGCAACAGTTGAAAGTAAGTGGTGTAAACTTTAATGGAATCCTTTCCTTGGGAAAAGGCGGAGTGTCTAGTTTCTGATGTGCACCAGCAGGGGTAGAGATTTTCCAGGCATCAAGTTCCAGCCCAGCAGTTTTCTGTTCTTCTGGATTAATGCCTGTATTAGGCAAAATTACAGCTGAGTGAAATAGGTTGCCTGTGGGCAGAGTTAATGTTCTGTGGAATTTGGAATTAGATATCGTTTCCCGCCTTGTGTTGCGGTTGACAGTTGCTGTGGTTGGTTATCTTGTGAGCCCAGTCATAATACGATTGGGTCAATTCCCCTCTCCCCCATTAGATTGGTCCAAGTGGGTCATTGAGGCCAGTCAATTTGATGTGATTAGGTTTTGTCCAAACAATTTCATTTATCATAAAAAGTGGACTCTGATTAACCTTGTCACATGTGGTCATGAGCCAAGTTATCCTAATGAGAAAACAGGAGGAAGATCAACCCTCTCATGGGTCATGATGCTGGAAAGCTGGCCAGCAATTTGGAAAGCTTAGAGTAATAATAATCAATAATAGTTATTAATGGATGTTTGACATTATTTGTTACAGTATAGTCTGATTTCTACAGAAAAGATTTCTCATCTAAGATCTTGTTTTCCACTGTCTATTCCAAACTTGCTGAGCTGCCCAAGGGGGAAGGGTGCTGTGTGGTACCTCAAAGGAGAATTGTTATTAAAAAGTCGTCATCTTGAAGGACTGGATGGGATATTTTTATTCTCCTGAAGTGCAAAGGGTTGGGTGTTTCTACATCTAGTGATTGCTCCTCTTTTCTTTTCCACTGCCTTGCTTTGTCTTTCATTGCACACACTTTTCCTTGCCATTCCTCTTCTATCTTCTCCCCACAGCTCTTTCTGAAAATAAAGATAATGTTGCCCATGAGTTACTTCCTTGTTAAAGAACAGAATTGGCAATGGAGAAAGTTCTGTTGCAATTTGATCAGAGGCAGCAGGTTCTGAGGAAGCATGGCTTTCCTAAATGCACGTTGAGTGCTGGTTTGGCATGAGGTGTCCTGACAGAGCAAATAGTTTAATATTGACTAAAAAATCTTGGTGAATCTTCAAAAATAATCTTATAATATATTTTCTGGTGATGTCATTGCACATTCAGCACCATGCTGAGACGCTCATCTTATTTCCCATTACTTAGCTTTGGCCTTGGTTTCTGACTCCATCTCCATCTAAACTAGCCAGGCTGGTTTACTTGAAGGCACTGTTGTGTAAATAAAAAACTAAATAAAAATCACCAATGTTTTATGATCCAGCATTGACTGAAACCACGTGACCTGAATGTATATAGGAAACAAAATATTTTTATATCCTGTTAGAGAGTATTGTATAAACAACTTAAAAGAGTATTTTCATAAATTCTGAGTTGCAGACACTTCCTCAGTTTGTGATAGATGTCTACCACTTTTAAGAGTGGCAATCCTGTCCCACAAATTTAAGAGAGTAAGAGTATGCAAATTTGACACCATCAGCTCAGGATTGAACAAAGACTGTGAATGGCTTGCCAGCTACAGAACCAGTTTCTGCTCCCTTGGTTTTCACACCTCAACTGCTAGAACAGGGCCTTATCCTCCCTGATTGAACTAACCTCGTTATCTCTAGCTTGCTTGCTAGCATATATATACCTGCCCCTGGAAGTTTCCACTACATGCATCTGACGAAGTGGATATTCACCCACGAAAGCTGATGCTCCACAACGTCTGTTAGTCTATAAGGTGCCACAGGATTCTCTGCTGCTTTTACAAATTCAGACTAACATGGCTACTCTGATACTGTCTGTCATCAGAGTACTGGGATCTTTAAAGACAATTATTGGTGAGTGGCTAGGCAGTGCCTAATCTAACTGAATTACTAAAGGTTAACTTGCTTTCCTCAAAAGTGTATTTTAATATACAGTGTGCCATTTCACTATCCCTATACAATAATATGAATATAAGTTTGATTAGCTATCAATTTTCTGAACAGAAAATACCTTGGATGTCTCATTCCATCATTTCAATTTCAGAAAAACTGAAATAAAATAAACATCTAATTGGTTTGTAAAGGTGTATTATAATAGTGAAAAAGCCCATGAAAAAATAGTTTTGGGTTTGCATGCTGGAACTTTACTTACCCAGAAAGTGCTGCACAATGGCTTATCATGAGTGTCTGTATATGGGGGCAGATGTTGAAAGCATACAGGTGTTGTAGCTCGTACAGACTCTTCATCTCTTTTTGAAGACTCATCTTGACAAAGGCCAACATTGTACTTATAAGTCCAATACTCCAGTAGCTCATCTGATGTTTGGTTTTTAATCAAACAGAATGAAACATTGTGTTCACTGCATCTCACAACCTCAATACCTTTTTATGAATCAGTCCAACATAGGAGTGCATTTCAGTGAGCAGTTAACTTAATTTTCCTTTTATTTTTAAATGATACAAAGGATTAAATTACTATTTGATATAAATTGACTTAATTTGAATTACACCAGATTTGAATTTGGCCCAATATGTCAAAGCTAAGCAGTGCATAATTTAAAAGATTACCACTGTCACAACAGATCATCCATCAAACTCTATGGATCTCAGATTGTTTATAACCATTTTTATCATAGGGAACAATTTCTACCTCGTAGTGTAATAACCATCCAAGCTAGATGATATCAATCAAATTCGTTTTATGTGATTTATGGATGACTCCAACGTTCTTCTTTACGCATATAACTGGGAAGGCAGCTGTTGAAAAAAGGAGAGTTTGCACTATTTATGCATAAATGCACTGGATACAGCTGCTGTTTCTAATGACAATGGGATGTCTATGCAGCTAAGATAGAGTTATGGTTCCCTCTGGAGTTTATCCATCACAGATAGCACTGTTAAATAGAATGACTATTTTGGAAAAAAGGGCCTATGTTTTCTAGTTATATCATGACCAGAAGTAATCACACTTTGTGGACCAAATCCTTAGCGAGTGTGAACCAAAATAGCATCGTTAATGTCAATAGAGCTATAGATTTACATAGGGTTGCCAACTTTCTAATTGCACAAAACCGAAAACCCTTGTCCTGCCTCTGCCCCACACCTTCCTTGAGGGCCCATACTTGTCCTGCCCCTTCTCTGAGGCCCCACCCCCACTCAGTCCAGCCCCACTCCTCTGTTGCTTGCTCTTCCCCATCCTCATTCACTTTCACTGGGCTGGGGAAGGCGGTTGGGGTGTGGGAGGGGGTGAGGACTCCAGCTGAGGGTGCGGACTCTTGGGTGGGGCCATAAATTGGGGGTTCAGGGTGTGGGAGAGGGCTCTGGGCTGGGGCAAGGGGTTGGGGTATAAGAGGGGGTGAGGGCTCCATCTGGGGGTACAAGCTCTGTGGTGGGGCTGGGGATGAGGGGTTTGGTGTGTAGGAGGGAGCTCCAGGCTGGGGGAGGAGGTTGGAGTGCAGGAGGGGTTATGGGTTGCAGGCTCTGGGAGGGAGTGTGGGGTGGGAGAGGGGATGCAGGATGTGGGCTCTGGGAGGAAGTTTGGGTGCAGGAGGTGGGTTCCAACCTGGGACAGGGGGGTTGAGATGTGGATGGGAGTGCGGGGTCTGGGAGGGAGTTAGGCTGCGGTAGGAGGTTCTGACTTGGGGTGGGGGGTTGGGATGCAGGCTCTGGCTGGGCAACGCTTACCTTAGGTAGCTCCCGATTGGTGGCTCATTAGGGCTAAGGCAGGCTACCTGCCTGCCCTGGCTCAGTGCTGCTCCAGGAAGTGGCTTGGCAGAATGCGGCCAGGCAGCTCTGTGTGGTGAGCACTGCCTGCCCCTGCAGCCGCTGCCCCTGCAGCTACCATAGGCTGTGATTCCCAGCCAATGGGAGCTGTGGAACAGGCACTGTGGGTGGGGACAGCACGCGGAGTTCCCTAATCAGCCCTGTGCTCAGGGGACGAACATGCTGGCCACTTCCAGGGAGCTGTGCAGATCCAGGGCAGGTAGGGAGCCTGACTTAGCTCCGCTGCGCCTCCAACCTGACTTTTAACCTCCCAGTCAGCGGTGCTGACCGGAGCCACCAGTGTCCCTTTTCAACTGGGTGTTCTGGTTGAAAACTGGATGCCTGGCAACCCTAGATTTACACCAGCTGTGGATATGGCCCCAACCCCCTCAAAGCTAGTCTTTTAAGTATTGATTTCCTGTAATAGGAGGTCAGGTCAGAACTAAAGTGAGACTCCAGAATTTTATAATATTCACTACAAATGTCCATCACATTTTCTGTTGATTTGATGTTTCCAGCATGTAGGATCTTGTATATTGTATTGTACCTTATATATTGTATATGAGGTAGTCCTTATTCACGTGAGTAAACTCACTGTTTGCTTGTGAGAGGAATGGGTTGTGGGAAGATAGCCATATATGTTTTAATAGCAAGATATCTAAAATTCAAAACAGAAGGCCATTATTTTCAACCGTTTTAGAACCTGGATATTGCTTTACTGAGATAAATTAGGAGGTGGTTAACAGAAGTTATAGTACAAATCCCTGATACAGAACTATATGCTAAGATGCAGAAAGATACACATTAATGTACGCTCCTGCAAATGGATTTATCAACAGTATGATACAAATACTTCATTGTGATGCTGTCTGCTGTTCCTCTGCTTGATGGGTCAAAAGAAGGTGACCATTGGCAATAAGAGGGAACCTTGTAAATTTCCATTATAAGTAGTAGCAAACTTTCATGGAGAAACTATGTAACTACTTTCTTTCTTGGGCTTCTGTTCTTGACCTAGATCAAGGTTGCAACACCTAACATTTAAGCAGCCTGCCGCCTTGTGGAATCCACAGCCCTGAGATAGGAGGCTAGGCTCCTTAGACAATGTATGGGGAGAGGTAGGTGCCTGAGAATGGGTCCACAAAAGTCAGCAAGCTGAGTGGGGACCTGTGTAATTTAGCCAGCAAGAAATGCTGAGTAGTTGGGGGTAGCCTCAACTCCACCCTTCAAAGGGAGTTGGGGGTGGCCTCAGCCCCATCTGTGAAAGGAAACTAGAAACCTAAATATGGGCTGGAGGCAGGTTTTGGGATTCACTGCTGTGAAGCCTCTCCTGGGGTTAGGCGCCTAAGCTCTTTCTCACAGAGGAGTAGTAGGAGAAAGTGTTAAATATAATCTTTATTCTAGGAGTTAGAGCACTCACCCAGAATGTGAGAGACCCCATTTCTAATCCTCACTGTGCCTGATGTGGAGCAGGGATTTAACCCAGCTCTTCCACCTCCCAAGTCAATATCTTCACCACTGGGCTATAGGTTGTTCTGGGATCTCCTGAATCTCCTGTTGAAGCTGTTGCACTGATACATAGTTGAATACGTGTTTGGATATATCTGCTGTTAGACTTTGTTTAGTTTTTATTTATGTTTACCTCACCAAGATTAGGTGAGTGTCCCTTCTTTAGAATGGAAGATCAGTGCACAGAGCATATTTGCTATAGCTGTCTTCACAAGGGGCTGTCTTCACTGAAATAGTTAACTCCAGTTAGTACACTTGAGTTAGCTTAACTCAAGTGAGAGCAGCCAACATTGGACCAGCACAAGTGATTGAATGAACAGAGTGATTGGAACAGCAGCTGATGAACTATACTAATCTGAGCTGTCTGTGTAGTCTGCAGTTGCATCTCCACTGCAGTACTAACTCCAGTGTCAGCAGAACTTCAGAGTCAGCTCACACCCATATGAGCCAGTTAGCTTAACTTGAGCTAGAGACTTTTTGATGGGGAATAGGGGCAACACTCAAGTTGTACCTTGAGCCAACACTGCAGTGAAGACAAGCTCTAAGTCAGATCTCTCTGTAGTTCCAAGGCCTGTTGATAACACATCTGTTTAATGTACAATGAATGACTTTCTCCATTGTCGTCTTTCCCCCCAGTCTGCCGAGTTGTGGAGATCAAGGTTGCTTGCACAATAATGTATCTGCCTTTTATCTCAGTAAACTGACTCATTCGAGCAAAAGTGTATAGTCTCTGTATGACCAACGATTTCTCTAATAGTGCTTGATCATGCCAAAGGATTTAATAAGCCAATAGAATGGGCTTTTGACCCCATTTCTTTTTAGTTTTAGTATAATACAGCTGTGACAGCTGTGCCTCAACTACTTTAATGACAAGCAAACGTATTTATCTTGGCTCATGATGCTCATTCACCATATGGCATTATGGCTCATTCTCATCTATTATGTCAGAGATGTTGAAGTACTCCCATGTTTCCTCTTAAGACATTGATCTACTACTGCACTATGCATAAACCACGAGTATCAGGGATGGGATTGTATGTACTAAATCCAATTTTTAAGATTAAAAATACAACTTTTTAAATCCTTCAGTTTTTGCTGGGTTTCTCTAAGCTTTCTAGCTTTGTTTTCAATCTGCATATTTTAAAGTGATCAGACATTGATTGTACAGCTGTAGAAGAGGATGAAGGAGTAGGGATCAAAAAGGTCTAGTCATTAAAAGCTGTGGGATCACTTCAAATAATATACATCACTGTGCAATGGACTGAGCTGTGTGGTGCATTTCTGTTTGCCTTTCATATTCCATGTCAGAGGTTAAAAATGGTAATTGTTTCCTCCACTTTCTACTTAGTAGGCACTGTGACGGTGACCCAGTGCATAATGGATCAAAACCCTTGCGAGCTTTCTCTTAGGAAATGGCTAGAAATAACTTACTTGAGGATAGGATACTGTATTCAATATTTCAGAGGTATTCTGATCTGACAAGATGGTATGCATGTCATGGAACTGGAGTCAACTTTCTAAGATTGCTATACCTCAAGTTGTTTTACGGGCTAGCTTATCCTGGTTATAATATGTCAGCAAGACCATATTAAAGTACACCTGTTTGTGCAATCCTAGGGTAACTGTTTTACCAGCTTGTTTTACTGAAGCATTAGTTATGCTTTTTCACCAGAGAGGAGAGAGTGTTGTTGCTTGACGGTTTTTGCTAACAGGGGCTCACCCAAAAATCTTTTACGCATAGGCCACTGCTATGCTCTCAAGTTTTTGTCCTCGACTGTGTTGTCCCAATTGCTTTTTCAGCACCTTCCCTGATTCTGCATGTCAAAACATGCATTTTTCTTTGGTGTTAAAGCTTCTGTGTGAGTTTGCCAGCGGGGAAGATAGGATTCTGAAGATGAATGAGAGTAGGACTTCCTATCAATACATGGAATGAATTGACATGCATGGACCTCCACCAGTTTGGGGAGTAGAAATCCCAAGGTCACTTTTGTTGTGACTCTGTTCTGGTTATTGTTGCCTAGCTATAGGAAAGCAGGCATTGCTCCAGAAAGCTGTTATTGTTTTGTTGTCATTTTTTTGGAGTTTGTAAGTAACTTTAGGATAGTCATCTACCAGAAAGAAGAATGTCTAATCAGCCAGTAGTTCAATGGCTCATCAGAATGGGAGTTGATTGATTATCTGCGCAGGAGCTGAATATAATATCGTCCTTGAGGTGTGATTTATAAATCCACCCTAGAATCATCTGAAAACAAGTGCATATGAATTAGAAGGAAATTTGATTGGCAGATCTTTTCTTCTCATACATGTTACCTGGTGATCAGAGAGGGTAATGATTACCTTAGCTAGGTTAGAGGCTTCCTTAGTCATTATATAATTTGTCATGGGTGGAATTATGCATTCCATATGGAAGGACTCATGCTTGTGTTTTTATAGTGTTCTAAAGAACTTTTCCAGGTTAGAGGTGATTGTTATACCACCTGAATAAACCATTAATCTTGGTCTACCTTTTCACTCTTCAAGGGGGACTCCCAAATGAATTTTTCATTCTGTCCTTTAAACATTGTGTCCAGTTTCTTTAACCCTGTTTCCATTCTGAATAAATAGTTGCCTGCAGCTGGAATTCAGGGGGAAATGAAAACAAGCTAAAGCCTGTTTTAGCCATTGTATCTTCGATTTAATTATTTCAATTGCAGGATCTTAGTTATTATAGAAAGCATGTTGTGTAAAAAAAAAAAAATTCCATGGTTAGTGGTGAAGTGTAAAAAACATTGTCTCCCTTGCCTCTAGCATGAAAGGAAACGGCCATTTTTCTGTAGAAAGGCTCTCCAGAACCCCATGCTGTGTATCAAACAAAAGCAGCTGAAACTATTGGCTTCCTGGTCACTTGCCAGACAGATTATAGCAAGAGTCCACAACACAGTCAAAAAAGGGTAGTGCAACTTTAAAAGCTATGCTTCCTGTAGCCAATATGACTTTGCCTTTTCTTAAAGACTCTCTTCCCAAACATGTTGATGTTGGTGATGTGTTATCCAACTTCTCATGGCTCAGGTCAGGTAGTGAAGACAAAAACAGATTTTGGATTAGTTTGTTGTATTGGGCAATCATCAGCTGAGAGAGTTAGTAACAGTCAGGTTGGAATCTACCATTTTTCGCAGTTGTGTGCTTTTAGAGCTTACATATCTCCAATATGATCCATTCTTCCTCTGTGGTCCCTTCTGCCTCTTCATTGGATCACTCTTGGGGATTCACTTTATTCCAACTTTTTGTCCACCTCAGTGACTTAACTTACAAGCATTTAGGTGACATATTCACTCTTCATTCTATTTATTCCATTATGACCAACTTCTTTCATTTTTAATTGCTCAAGAGAGTGTAAGATAAGAATATTGTAAGCTTCTTACCTCTCTCCCCATAAATGAAGGAGAGCTAGTTTGTTGCCAATCAGATTTATTTTTATTATCTTAGTTTACGCCAACTAAAACATTTACTCTCTGTAGAGAAAGCAGAATGGCTTCCGTGATTCTTTTAGTGTTGTTTATTCTGTATAGCAATCAGATATTCCCATTATTAATTCTTTCATATGGTCACTTTTGAGCTATGATATGCATAAAATGTATTATAAGCAAATCACATTATCAACAATATCACATTATCATTTTAACATGGGGCTGTGTGTGATCTCACACACTAAAAAGATTGGGCCTTGTGACTATTGGGATGGAAAACACAGCAGTCGTAGGAAATAGAAGTTAATCAAGGATGCAGGAGCCAGGGAAGATTAGAATTTAGGTTAAAGACTAAATGAGGGTTAGTGACTCTGTTTGAATTCAGTGCTGGTGAAATCTTATAAACTTTTCTTAAAAGATTTCAGTTGCATAACAATAATTAGAACCAGAAAATATGTACCTCTTCTCATCTAGCTCAGAACCAAGCCCATAGAGGTGGGTGTTCATCCAGGGATTTGAATCCAAGCCTTGTCCCCACTAGGCTGTACACTCCATCCCATCCCAAAGCAGCAACAACAAAAAGGAAAAAAATCAATAAGATTGTAAATTCCTATTTAGGCCTATTTCAAGCAGGTGGTGATTCAGTAGGTGACACTCTTCCCAATGCCGAACCAGTGCCTCAGCATGGTGTTGGGGGATATTGCCTCTGGAGATGCTGTATTATGAATGAGTCTTTGTAATTGAGCACTTGTGCTCCTTTAAAAATCCCATGATACTTTTTTGCAAGGGCAGGATAATTAACCTTGGTGTCATAGCCAACTTTCCTTTCAGTTAATTAATTTGTGCCTTTATAAATTTTCCCTGCAGTTTCAGCTGGATATATTATTCATCACAACCTACTTTAAACTTTTGTGTTGGGTTACTCCGTGCTGTTTGAACAGCTCCTGCTTATATTTCATTGACAGAACATTTGCAAAATGTGTAACATTGGAAATATGTTATATCAATATGCAATATTATTTTTATCCTATTTGTGTATCTAATATTGTGAATGTTATTTATGTGTTCCATTTCTAGATATTAAAGCTAAGGTTATGGCAAGTAATACAACATGGCATGTGAATTCAATTCATGGTCCAAAACAACAGCATACACAAAAAGAACATATTGTAATTCACCAGTTCAGCTGACCTTGCTAATTATATCCTACTTTGTGAAAAAAGTGAATTATATTTGCCTTGACTCCATCATAAGTATTAATATATTTTTAATTATCTTTCTTTGCTGTGAGAAGAGCTGCAGTTGTATTGAATTATGGCTTATGTTAAAAACATTCTACGTTTTTACTGACAAAACTTTCATAAATCTAAATTGGAGTGGCCCGCTTAGACTGTTTGCAATAATAAATTTCTATATGAAAACTGCTATCTCATGTCTGAGTCTTTTCTCCTTGGAAAAGTAAATGACGAGGGGTTACTTCAATGAATCTTTTATGCTGAGGTGAAGCTGATACAGATGTCTTTTTAGTGAGGTACTCAAAGAAAGAGGACATTTTCTTTTAAATATAATTCCTGTGTATACATAGATTCATTTACCCTATCTGGTTTGATATTTTGCATTGAAGACTTTAACTTTTATGTTTGTGGTTTTTCGGTCTAATTAAGGAATCCTCTGCTTAGTTTCTGCCCATCTTGTTTGGACAGAAGAGATCAGACCAAATGGGGGAGAAAGAGGGAAGAATGAGAATAAGAGATGGAAAAAAGGAACTCATTTTTATTAGCATATGTTCTCTTCCACTGCAGATATATATTATTTTAGTTTTAAATGAGTACACAAGGTTTAGAGGTTAGCAAAAATAATATTTTCTGTCTGTTGATATACCTTCTATTGATAATCACACGTAATTAAAACATTTATTATTTTCCGCTTAAAATAATTTAAATGAAAGCATAGTAATTTTGGTAGGAAACAGTTCATTATGAAGGTCTCAACCAGGGTTGTAATCCTTTGACTTAATGGACAATTGTGTCTCTTTATATGATAGAACCAGGGTCCTGGAAGTGAAAAGATTTTACTCACTAAACGTAGATAGGGTTAGCTACAGAATTCAAAGGGGATATAAACCCTCTTGTTTCAGACTGTTAACCAATCATTAGGGACCAAATTCAGAACAGCTCAGTTTTGGTACCAGAATAAATGGGCAGATTTTCATAAGAGCTGAGCACATGTTGTAGGTGGGGGTCTTTTGAAAATCTAATTGTAATTGACACAGTGGAAATTGCTGGGCACTTTCAAAAATCTGGCCCTTATTCAGGCATCTAAATGGAAACTGAGTTGGTTTGAAAATTTGGCCTCAACTGCCTGGGGAGGGAAGGCTCTTCTTCTGGTGGATTATTCTGTAGGTCCCTGATCCTTCACCTTACAAATCAATGGAATTTTTGCCTTTGACGTTGAGTGGCGTAGGATCATACCCTAATTATATGGTTTCTTAAATCTCCCACTTAAGCAGCTGGCACTGATAAGCATTGGAGACAGTATTATGCACTGGTTTGACCCATGTTGTGATATGGTAAAACAATTCCTATGCTCCTAAAATTTTAAATTTAGAGAAATGTGTGTGAAATTTAAAAAGTATGTTAGTGATAAACTCTTAAGAACAATGAATTTCTTTGTTAAACAGTTGTGAAACTTTTTTGCCCATGAGAGGGATTCAGGTTACCTTATACAAAATATTCTAGACCATGAGACTTCTGGAATTCATTATCAGATGTATATTGTGTTATAACAATATGATGCCATTACTTTATAAGCTATTATATTGAGACCTTATTTAGAATACTGTGCTGAGGAATGGCCTACTTTTTCATAGAGAAGATACATTTTGCCTGGAGATACAGCATCTTACACAACCTGTATTATTTTCTGATCTAAGGTATATCTGTTAAAGGCCAAAGCACTTGTGTCTGTGCTCCTGTGGGAGAGTGGACTTCAGTGACTGATAAGAGCTGTTTTATTCACGATGTAATCCTGCTGTCCCTAGATAGGCCAAACATCCATTTGAAGCCAAGTAGGTTCAAAGATCATATTTGATAATGCACTCCATAGAGTTACTGCTATCTAAAGCCTAGTTCTGAAGTTACACTGACGTCAATTTGGGAAAGAGTCAAAAGAACAGGTAGAATTCCATTTATTTTTCTTTTACTTGGATTTCTTCTAAATCAATTCATGAGAGAGAATAGGTGGATATGATGTGGCCCTTTTCCCAACAAAATTGGTTCTGTCAAGTTGTTTTCAGTCCTACCTTTCTACGTATCCTTACATCTTTTCTTTCCATGTTTTTCTCATACAGATGCATAGATCCCCATTAAATGTACACTATAATGTGACTTTATAGGACAAGTTAATCCCATATGAGAGTTTTGGTTGTCTAGGAATTACAGAATCAGGCCCTTCTAATGAATTGCCATATTCAGTTGTTGTAAACTTAAATGGCATTGATACATCTTTATATAAAGATGAGGTATATCAAGAAAAAGAAGCAAGTACAGCTTTGGCTATATTTATAGTTTTTATTCCCCAAAGTCCCTTTAATATGCACTATTTCCAACAAGAAGGACTGTGTTGATCAGTTGCAGGTCCCATTGCTGAATTTAGTCAACAAACCCTTACAGAGTTCACTTCAGGGTTAGGGGAAATTATGGAAATAAGTTGGCCATCCTTTGAAATGGCAGTGACCAACAGCAAAAAGATTAACTTCCATGGTTAGGAAAGGAAGTCTAGGAGCTTGCTGCAGGATGAGACAGACTGGAGTTCAAATCGGAACAGTGGTGTCCTGATTTACACTGTGGGAATGTTGTTATGATAGATGACTTGGGCTACATATGGTTGCAGCTGTGTTAGTTATAGTTGTCCCTAGAGAAGATAAAAGATAACTTTCTTTTTGCCGTCCTTGCTCTTTTCTTATCCTCCATTTTAGAACTGTGCTTTTCATGCTTTGAAAAGTAAAGGTTTGTTCTTTCCTTTTATCTTTACTGACATTAACAAAACAGAGAACTTTAGGTTTAACTAGTTGCTTTAGGTTGTGCCAGTTCTGTTTGAAAATCCAGAAGAGGCAGTGCCATAAAGGAGAAATTTATATCATTTGTATAAGTTGGCTATTAATCAGGATGGGCAGGGATGGTGTCCCTCTGTTTGCCAGAAGCTGGGAATGGGCAACAGGGGTTGGATCACTTGATGATTACCTGTTCTGGTCATTCCCACTGGAGCACCTGACATTGGCCACTGTTGGAAGACAGGATACTGGGATAGATGGATCTTTGGTCTGACCCAGTATGGACATTCTTATGGTGCCAACATAACTTTGTCTGAGAGATGCACGAGTGATGTTTGAATTAAAGTAGCAAAAAGGAAAAAAGAAAAACAAAACGCTTCTAAACTCAGCAATATTTAATTGATAGTATGTCAATTTTCTATAAAGATTTTAAGTAAAATCAATGTTAAATGTGAATTGGAGAATTTTTCTCATAAAATTCAGAATAAACAGTTGTCAATAAATGTAAGTTTAAACATAATTTTACATGAATTTCTCTGGGATTAATGTACATATATTCTGGAATCAGCCAGTTAAATGTGATCATATAGTTTGCTTGCTTGAATCAGTATCTGTGTACAGAAGAAAGCAAAACTAACTGCTGACCAAATGAGGTGGGCAATGCTAGCTTGTGCAACTGAAAAGAGATCCTGCGGGCTGGGCTAAAGTCATGTCAGATGTGTTGACTGGCACCAGCCAAATCAGTACCAAATGTGACTTGAGTTCCTAGGGACAAGGATTATTATTTTTATTAATAATAGTATTACAGTAGTGCCCAGGAGCCCTAGTCATGGACCCCATTGTGCTAGGTGTTGTACAAACAGAGAATATAAGAAAGGTCCCTGCCCTAACAGGCTTAGTCTAAGACAAGAGACAACAGATGGATACAGAGAGATGGGCGACTACAATTAAGCAATGAGGCCGAATTGGTCAGCATGATGGAACGTGGTCACTAGACAGCAGCAGCCTAACTGTTGTCAAGTATTATGTAGGCATCACAGCAAAGGAGAGCTTTGGAAGGAGGGATCTGAAGGTGTATAAATCAGGTCGCTTTGCTGATGTTTATGGGGGGCTCCTCCTACGCATATGGGGCAGTGTGAGATTTGTTTGAAAATTTAACAACTGAGTAAAGGAGGCAGCCATCATTGGCTGAGTGGAGGAGAACATCAACAGCTTGATAGCCAATGAGAGGTGACAGGAAGGGTGGGGATTGACTTTGAAGAACCGTGAAAGTGAAGACGGGCAGCTTATGTATAAATCATAAAGAAGGGAGAGCCAGTGGAAGGATTCAAAGAGAGGGATGACAAGGTCAAAATGATGGGTCAGGACAATGATCTTTACAGCAGCATACTGAGTGAACAAGTGGGGCAAGGTTGCATTTGGCAAGGCCAGAGAAAATAATGTTGCAGTAATCAAGAGCAGGATGACGAGAGCCTGGATGAGAGTTTTAGCTGTGTGGATGGGTAGGAAAAGCAGTATCTAAGAGATGTAATGTAGAAAGAATCTGCAAGATTTTTACATAGGCTGGATGTGAGGAGCAAGAGAAAAAGCCTGAGTCGAAGATGACCCCCAGTTACAGGCCTGAGTGACGGGCAGGCAGTGGTGTTTTCCAAAGTGTTCAAAAAAGGAGTCAGTCGGGAGGGTTTGGGAGATACGATAAGGAGCTCTGTTTTAGCCATGTTTAGCTTGAACTGGCATTAGACGTCCATTAAATGTCAGAGAGAGAGGCTGTGATTTCAACTTGGACAGAAGGAGACAGGTCTGGAGTAGAGAGTGAGACCTGTGAGTCATCAGCATAGAGAGTTGAATTTGTGTTTGTGAATGAGATTACCAGAGATAAGGTGTAGAGGGAGAAGAGAAGGGGACCAAGAACAGAGTCTCATGGAACTCCCATAGAAAGCTGAAGGGAAAATTCATAGATTCCAAGAGCAAAAGGGACCATTGTGATCATTTAGTTTGACCTGCTGTATAACACGCAATAGAAAAGTAGTTCCCCATTTACAATTACGTTTTGAGACCTATCAGTTAGCCAGTTTTTAATCCATCTAATGTGTGCCATGTTAATTTTATATCATTCTAGATTTTAATCAAAATGTTGTGCAGTACCAAGTCTAATGTCTTATGGAAGTCTAAATATTATGTCATACTATTACCTTTATCAACTAAACTTGTAATCTTATCAAACAAAAATATCAAGTTAGTCTGTCAAGATCTGTTTTCCATAAATCTGTGTTGTTTTGCATTAATCACATTATCCTCCTTTAGTTCTTAATTAATTGAGTCCTGTATCAACCACTCTGTTGTCTTGAGGAGGAGAATCCTTCAAAGGACATGCTGAAGAGAAAGGTAAGAGGAGAACCAAGAGAGCACAGAGTCATGGAAGCCAAGGGAGGACAAGATTTCAAGAAGAGCACAATTGACTGTGGCAAAGAGAGGTCAAGCAGGATGAGGATAGAGTACTGGTTCTGAGGTTTAGCTAGGGAGAGGTCAGTAGAGACTTTGGCTAGAGTTCTAGTGAAGTGCAGAGGCAGAAATTGGATTAAAAAGGGTCTAAGATAGAAATGGAGGTGAGGAACTTCAAACAGTAATTGTAAATAGCATGGTCAACATGTTTAGAAGATGAAATGGCATGGAAAAGAGTCTTCAGTCAGGGCACTTGCCAGGCAAAATGCTATTCAGAATTGATTATTATTT
This sequence comes from Chelonoidis abingdonii, assembly GCF_003597395.2. Classification (NCBI taxonomy): domain Eukaryota; kingdom Metazoa; phylum Chordata; order Testudines; family Testudinidae; genus Chelonoidis; species Chelonoidis abingdonii. The sequence goes on from NC_133776.1 coordinate 34,718,583, forward strand.
GGTCTGTTCTCTGTTAGGCTCTTAAGCCTCCTTTCATAGCCACAAAAGTTAATCCTCTGGCATTGACTTCAATAAGATTTAAGCACATACTTAAAAATTAAGCAAATGCTAGAGTGTTGTCTGAATTGGGGCCTAATTGCCTAAGCCAGAGGTTCTCAAACTGTGGTCTGGGGCCCACCAGAGGCCGTGAACTCCATTCAGGTGGTCTGCAGATAGTTCCCTCTAAAGTGCGCGCCTGGGTGGCCGCACACAGGAGAATGAAGGGCCACCCACTTAATTAGTGGAGCTGTGCAGGTGTGGCTCTACTAATTAGGTGCCTGAACCCTGGAGAAGATGCATATGTAAGCTGAGGTGGTGGCCTTGGGGAAGGGATAGCGGGTAGATGGGAGGGGGCAGTGGGGTGAGAAGAAAGGGGTGGGGGGAATTTGGGATGTGCAGGGCTGCAGTGGCCAGAGAAAGAGGCAACTTTCCCCAGCTTTAGAGCTGCAGCTGCTGGGGAGAGACAGCCCTCCTACCCAGACCAGCTCGGTGGCTGCTGTGGCAGGGGAGAGAGCCCCCTCCTTCTCAGTCCAGCTCGGTGGCTGCTGTGGTTGGGGGAGACCCTCCTCCTTCCCAGCCTCACCTCTGTGGCTGCTGTGGCAGGGGAGAGAGCCCCCTCCTTCCCAGCCCCTGCTCGGGGCCTGCTGCATCGGGGGAGAGAGGGCACGTCCATCGTATTAGAAAGGTGAGACTACTGATATTAAAATATGAGTTGTGTGCTTTTATCTGTAGAACAAAAAAGTGTTTGTTTTTTAATATATAGCACTTTTATCCAAAGTGCTTTACAATAGTTAGCTAACAGTAAAAACAACATTTGGAAAGATCATTAAGTGATCCACTGAGACCCTCAGCAATTTTCAAGTGATCTGTGAAAATTTTTTTTGAAAACCACTGACTTAAGCTAATCACTGAATAATCAGAATCTAACTATATTTCTGCCTCCCTTGTTCACTAATGTATGTATGCAGCTCTGGACTGAACAAATGGAAAATTCTCTGTACAGTTTTTCAGTGTGATGACGACTAGAGGTCCAAGAGCGGTATTTTAGATAGTTATTTCTTCCTGTAGGAAATGGGAACATAGATCAAACTGAGAACAGTAGATTACTGAACAGTTTCTCTGTTAAAACTGGAGAAAGGTAATATTGTTGTTCTGTATTTAAGTACATGAGCTTGAAAATCAACTCCTGCTAATGCACCTTTGTTCTCTGATTTATCTGTAACCAATATACTTCCGTGTTTGGTCTAAGTTCAGAAGAATGCTAAATAAACGCTGTTTAAATACTTTGCAGTGGCTAGCTCAACAGTTGACCATAGCTCCACCAAACATACCTGGGTGGCTTAGGGTAAAAAAATGCTTTCAACCGTGTTCTTTTTTGCTGTAAAATGAAAATCAATAAAGATTCGAATGATTTTAGGAAAGAATTGCAGCTTGAACGTCTCATATTATAAAATAAGAGTACACAAAAGTATCCAATGAACCTCTGAATAATAAAAAAAAATATTTTAAATAAGTTTTCCTTTTAATAATATATTTAATGCTTTTTAAGTGAAAATATGCAATATCGTTTTGATATTGCTGCAATGAAGAATCTGCAGAACCTACAACCCCTAGCACCATTTTTCTTATTCTGCAGCCCTGGGGTAAGACAGAAAGCAGCATCCTGGAAACACTATAAGTTGTCTCAGCTGGAAAAATCTCTAAGGTTTTTGTGAAGTCATGGAGCTCGTTTCATGTGAAGGAGATGTGAAACTAATGACTACGTGCCTTAAAAGGAGATTTGACAGTTGCGGGTACAGTTACTTTTAGGCAGTTGGTTACATTTTTGTGGTCTCTCTTTCACTGAAGGGAATACATTTCATTTGAGACATGCAGTAAGATAGCATAAGGGAGTATGTGCTGCCATTTCTGAGAGACCCTAATGACTTGTGATTGGTTTCACAATTTCTTTGAATGTCTGATGAGACTTAGAAAAAAGACTTGAGATGATTTTGTTTTCATTGTAGTATAGGCCCAATTCTATCCATTGACATCTATAGGAATTTTGCCATAACTTTAGCATGACCAGAATTGGTCCCCTTCTGAGTTATCGTGGACACAGACATTTCCAAACAGTGACACCATCTTTCTAGTGCAGTGCACTATTTCCAGGTATCATTTTTCCTTGGAGATAGCAGCTCTTGAAAGCTTCCACACAGGGCAGAAGAATGTTAGTAAGTTTGTCATGTTTCTCTTTTCTCCTAAGTGCTCCTCCTCTTCTCTTAATTCCCACAATATAGAACTAGCCATTTAACCGTTTAACAGATGAGTAATTTACTAGGTATTAGGGGCAAGATGTGTCAGGTGCTAGTAAATGGTCTTTGAAGTATCAGTGCCTCAGTAACCCATTTTCATCTGCCTTAAGTTGAATGTTAACTTCATATGACTAGAACTAATAGGAAGACTAAGTACTTCCTTTTTTTCTAATGTGGTTTGAATGTAGGCACTCTGGTAAAATATTCAGTTCTTTGCAGAAAACTTAAGCACATGCAATTCAGGTAAAATGACAAAAAGAGAGCATTTTCCATCAGGTGCATACAAAATAACTTCCCAAAGTTCCAGCAGAATGAACCACCTCAACTAATGTCCCCACAGTACCAACTTCTGGATGAATTCATTTGATAACGTTCCATATGCAGTTCACCTGAAATTCAATATTTGTTAGCACAGAGTTTCTTCTACTTTAGACCAGATGGGTAATAAGTACAGATCTGGAACAACAAGGTCTAAAGAAGAAACAAGAACAAAAAAGAAAGAACATCCATTTGTAAATGAAAAGCAGAGAAACATTCTGAAAAAGACTAATGTAAAAGCTGAGCTAGCTTTTGGTCAACTTTTACAAATGCCCCTCCCCACACAGTCAACAGGGAAGAACGTCCAGTGACTGCTATGAAAAGACACCGCACCCTGGTTTTCAGAGTATGTATGTGTATGAAGCAAGAGAGCATATGCTGCTGGGAGCAGGGGATTCTCACCTGCTATTTGCATATTTAAGCTTACTTGGTCTTTTCAAGAAGCCTCTTGCTAGCTACCCTTAATGTAGTGTCAGGGTTGTGTTATTTATGATGCTGCGTGTCTGACCAATCACCTGTTTTGGGGTGAGGAAGGAATTTTTCCATTGGATACAATTGGCAAGAGTTGTGGTTTTGTTTTGTTTTTTCCCTTCCTTGTAGCATCAAGAAGGCACAGTTAGCTTACGGCAATAATATTTAAAAAGCTTAATATTAGGAAAGTAAGACTGTTTAGTTTGTCACAGCTTGCGGATGGTGCCCAGTGCAGATAAGGATAAAAGGGACCAGCTCCAAGAGGTAAAAATCTGGGGTTGCACTGATGGTCCTTCTGTCTATGGCAAAAGGGGACACCAGAAGTTTTCATGGGCTGAAGTCCTCCCTTGGGAACCTCTACACACCCCATGCAGCAGAGGTGGAGAAGATTCACAAGTGAGCTGACTCACAGGGGTGAGCTCAGGTGGGGCTCTCCCAAGTTATTGATTGTATGGTGGGAATTTTGAACACTGCATTGGACCCAATTCAGTGCCTGTTCTATGAGGGCGAGGAATGTAATGCACTCCCCCCCATTGTTAAATAAATAATGTGTCTGCCTGCTGCCGAAAATCAATCCGATATGACTATCATTCATTTGCCTGTATGTTCTGACTAATGCGATTGGCACTAAATCTGGAAACCAGAAAAAAGATTTACTTATACACCAACACAAAGCAGTCTGAAATCTTCACCCTCCGTGTGTGGAGACACAGCATCTACACATTTCTTTGCACCAGTTAAGACCCAGTAGAACTTGTTTTACTTTCATATTTAATTAAAATTTGTAGATTTATTTATTAACAGTATTTTGTTTATTATGAGCTCTTGCTGTTCCCTTGTCCATGAGGACAATGTGATCGATGATTTCTACAATGCTATACTTGCTCAGTTAATTTGGTCTGTAAAATAGCTAGTATTCCAGGTATAATTCTTAACAAAAGTTACATACAGCATGTTACTGTCAAAATCCTTTAAGAGTAAAGTTTTGTTTGATACCAAACCATTAAATATGAGTAGGCACAGTATAGTTAATGATCCAAATGATTTTGCTGGGTTATATTCTTTCAGTGAACCTTAATCAGGTAACTCAGGCAAAAACAGTGTCACTGAAAACAGATGAGCTGTTGTTTTACTTTAACTACCATGTACTATTCAGTGTTATTCTGTGGCCACGTATCTTGACAAACCAATTAGGGAACAAAACAAAAACAGTGCTATGGAAACCATTTGAGTGAGAAATTAAAAAGTAAATCAACACTGATACATTTGGAGGTTTGAATGCTTGCAAACTAGTAGTCAAAGGATTTTTTTCACAAATGAGTAATCTGAACAAGACTACTGCTCACACAGGTAGTTTGACTATGAAACCAGTAATATCTAGCTCTTACATAGCACTTTTCATTCATTGATCTCAAAGTTCTTTACAAAGGAGTCTAGTGTCATTATTCCCATTTTATGCATCAAGAATCTGAAAGGTGCTGTGACTTGTCCAGGGCCTCCCAGCAGCTCATAACAGAGCCAGGAATTGAACACTGGTCACCTGGTTCCCAGTCATGTGCTACAAACACTAAGCTACACAGTATGATGGCTTCACTAGAGCATAGGTTCATGGAGTATGTTTTTACAAGGTGCTATCTGTGTAACTTAATAATTGTATCATGGTAGCTTTTGGAGACACCACTCTGGATGTGAACACCATTGTGCTAGGCACTGTACAAACACAGAGTAAAAGCTAAGAGTTTATAATCTAAATAAACAAGACAGTCAAATAAACCAAGGAATTGCTTTTGGCATTTGAATAGGGATGTTTACAGCATGTAAAAATGCAGATAATCCATTAGTGTATGATATAACCGTGAATTTATTCAGGGCCTTCATTCAGCACCATTTAAAATTTGGGAGAAGTTTTAGACAGCTTTTCTAGAACAGGACAGTCAACAATTCAGGGACTTTACAAAGGAAATTAAATTTCAAATATTGCTATTTTTTCTTCAGGCAAAACATTTTGCTACGTGCTCTAAATATATTAAGCCTGTTGCTAGAGAACTTACACTCTTGGAGACAAGAATTGTAGCTTGAGAAATGTAAGGAGGTTGATCTCCAGATGGGAATGCATAATGAGAATTAAGTAAAATTGATTTGGAGGAGTTGCGTTCTCATTTCCCAATGTGGGAAACTACTGTAAGGGGAGGGATTCTCTAAGAGCTTTTGGCTGGAATAGGAACTGAGCTGTTTCTTTAGTTGTGGGCGCATAAGTGCTAAACTCCTTCATGCATGTAGTTCCATGAATTTAAGTGGATTATTCACATTGGGACAAATTGTGATACCTTTACACATGTTGAGTGCTTTACTACTCAAGCTATCTCTCCAGTGACACTGTTCAAAGAGTAAAGATATCAAAATCTAGTTCATATGCCCTATCCTGCCTTCCCCATAATTCATTTGCTTGTGTCATCACCTATTATGGCTTAACTTTTAAAACATAAACTCTTTGGGACAAGGACTGTCATTTCTCTGTGATTTTATACAGTACCTGGCACAATGGGGCCCTGACCCGGTTGGCTTCTAGGCACTATGACAGTATAAATGTTTAATAATAAAGCAAGGTAGCTCATGCCCATGTCAGGTTGAGCTTTGCTACAAATTTAGAGTTTTGCTGTACAAATCTAGGTCTAATAGAAATGTTTCCAGGAATTTTAAAAATTCTAACAGAAACAATGTTTACAAATGAAAAACATTTTTCTGCTGTATTGGCAACCTAAATATTGTAGCATTCTATTAATACATGTAAACAATGTGACATTAACTAGAAGCTGACAATAAATAGTGAAGCTGACTCATCTGTTTTCATTGTCCAAACAGAGAAATGCAAAATTTAAATGGAAAGCATAATTACTGAGAATAAATTGAATTTTCAACATTTTCAATTTCAGTATTCTGATGTGAATAGCAACACAGATAAGAACATTTTTTAATTTAAATTGTGTTCACCTGGCAGTGTCCTTTTCTTACAGAAGAACTAAAGAGAAAATATTAGCATGTGGTAGTTTGAATATGGGGATAATGAAGTTGACTTCTTCCATATTTGGCAGGAGTGAATCTTTTGGACAGAGTTTTTAGCATTAGTAAGATATTGTGAAAAATATAATCTAAATGTTTTCACATCAGTGTTTTCCTGTCCAAGGTTTTTGAGAACAAATATGAAAAATATGTAGCTATTCTTGGAAATGAAGGTCCCAACCCTCCTCCATTCATGTGCTAGCTTTACACGTGTGAGTAGTCCCACTGGGTTCAGTTGCATGTGTTTTTCTAGAGTGGGTGCCTAAATGAACTTTCTGCAGATTGGAAAAGTAAAAATGTACCTTTTCTAAGAAAATGGCCTGTTAGAATAAAGTCTGGATGATACTTAAAATTGAGTATTGATGTGCAAGAAGATCAAGAAAAGAGTTCCATACTTATGGTTCCTATTTGTTAAAAGTTTAGGGGAAAAAGTTACCTCTATTTCTGACATAAATGGTCTTGTGGATAACTTGGTCATCATGAATGTGGAGATAAATATCTGTAATGTCCGTCAGAGCCCCTGGAGGAGATTATGGCAACGCAAAGATGCAGCAGCCTTCTTCCAGGAAAGATCCCATAGATAGAAAGCACAGCCCAAAAATGGAGGTTTTGTGCCCAGGAGGCGATAAGGCTGGGCTGGCAAGGGGATGCTCCAAATATCGGTAGCCAGTGATAGTGATTTTTCCTTCTTTTTTCGTCACCCTCTCTACCTTCCATTTCCCAGCCCCTGCAGCAGAGCTCCAAAGGACAGCAGGGACCTACTCTGGGATTAAATCTCCTTGTACGTGGAAGCATGAATCTAGACCAAGCATTAGGTTTGCAGATAAAAGGAAATTATGTGAAGCAGTGAAAGGAGAAAAACTAGGCGGATGATCAAAACAAAATATTTCAATTACCAAGATAAGCAACAATGTTTTCTTAGGAATTAAAGTGGCCATTGATTTGTGTGATAGGGAGTCCAGCAACCCTGCAGAGGTTGCATACAATCTTAATGTTTGTTCTAATGTATTTTAGAATTAAATTGTACAGCAGAAATCTTCCACTCAAACAGAGTTCCTACTGTCTTCAAGTGCAAGTTCATTTCAATTCACCACTTGATTTCATTTCAGGCTCTCCCCAACAAGCCAAACCATGTTCAGGGAAAAATTAAAAGCAAACGAATATTCTCTCCTTGTTAATGGGGTGGTATGAAGAATAGCACTGAAGACAAATTGAGTTAGATTAGAGGATACAGGGCAGGCTCTTGATGACATTGTGTTTGGATTTACCCATTTTGCCAATTAAAGGCGGTTTTCTGCTCTAATATTAAGATGCTCTTTATAGTCTAACTAAAGACTGTAGTTTAGTATCCCAAATAATTTATAAAGAGACTTTTTGAGAAGCAATCTGATGTAATATAAGGCTCAAAGATTCTCGTTCCACTGTGGTTCTCAGAACTTGAGTTTACAGGGGAGAGCTTTATTTGCTTCTTTATTTACCCCACACTGACTACTTGTGCTTTGGGCCAGAGGACTTTATTTATTTATTTGCTGCTATTCCTGTCCATCAGAGCCTACAAATGAAGCTGTCAAGAGTAAATTGTTTTCTTTTCCAGTACATTTAATTACTAAATATTAAATCTGCTAAATGCCAACTTTCTCTTTTTTTATCCCCCCCCTCCCCACTGTGCTTTGAAGATCTTGGTTCCCACAGAAGTTGCTCAGAGATAGCAAGTAGTCTATTCATAGAGCTTCAAAGGAGGAAATTTGCCCGCTAAACAGGTTCTGTTCGATATGGATTCTTATCTCCCCCTTATCATCTGAGAACCTACCAGTAGTACATGAAGCAACGTGACTAACATCTGAGGTTCATTCTGTATCTCATCCTATCCCCTAAGGGAGAATCATGTGTCAGTACAGACATTTGTTTTGGTAGGGGTTTGATTTTAGTTTTTTGGGATTTTACAATGTACACACTACTATATGTTTATATTAGAGAAGTCAAGCCAAAGAAGTGTGCCTTCCACATGGAGTGGAAGATGGTGAAGTTTGTGATAATCCGTAGTTATGAAGGGCGGGAGGTTGTTTCGTACTCTTGGATCAGCCCTTGAGAAAACTGTCTCTTCTGCATAGACAAACTTTACCCTTATGGTGGAAAGTTCCATTGGACCAGAGGATCTGTTGACCTTGGGCTCCATCCCAGAGCTTTTGGTGATCTTTTAGATATCCTGGTGTGACAGATATTGCAGAGACTGTAAACAACTGTACAGAGGTACCCCCCTCAAGGATGATTTGCATATAGTGGTTCAAAGTTGGATTTCCAGAGACCAATAGACAAAGAACAGGATTTCGGTTTAAAAAGTCTGAGTTTCAACTGACTCAGGGGCTTCTTTCTAATACTACAAACTGATATGAACTTTTGTCCAAGGGGGCCCAAATCCTGCTGAAGGATTGGAAGGACTTCGGCCTGCTGGGTCCCTATAACACTGATGTGTGTATGCTGGTATGTTTAGTGTGTGTGCCATGTCCGTTGAAGGTTTTTTTGTGTTTTCTCAGTAATGCTTCTATTTTAAGAATAAATGTGCTTGCTTAGAAGGAGTTGGGTGGTAACTTGTAAGCCCTTGGGAGAAAGCACAGCACAGGCACTGGCCTTTAGGCAGACTGCCTTGCAGGGATATCACAGTATAAGGCAGGGAGTTGTGCAGACTTAAAAACCCATGGTCAGAAGGGAGTGGGACAAGAGTTCCTGCTCAGAGACAGGTGATGCCTGGAGGCCTGAGACCTCACTGGAAACTCTTGGAATGGACCATGGAGCGGGAATACAGGTGCAACTATCACATCTGGGACATTGAGCACGTTGAAGATAAAGGTTCAAACTTGGACAGGAAGTCAGCACAAAACTGTTGGGCAACTTAGACTCTGTTTTGAGGAATTAAGATTTACATACACCTTGGACTGTCCCTTTGTGTGGGAGTGAGTCTCAGTCTTGGGGCTCTCTACCCAGAAAAAAATATATATAGTTGTCAGGGATGCACAAGCTCCCACTGGTCCTTCATTTTGGCTGCATACTGGGATGACGTAGTCCAGAGATAGGACAAAAAGTGAATCAGGGAAAGAAACATCAAAGCAGGGAGTAGCACAGCTGCTAATTGGGAGTAGAATTCATGAAACTTGCCTTCCATGTGCCACAACTCCCAGTTTTAGCTGACTGGCTCCCTGTTCTGATACCAACAGTCCATAGAAGTATCTGTGGTCCTGTGTTTTTACTGTTGTTTGGGCTGACGAGTTGACAAGAAATGTTCTTGTGCTAGCGGCCTCTCCTCATGCAAGATACCATCAAATAACGACCCCCACCCCTGTTCCCTGTTTGGTGCAAAAATGGGGGTCCTGTCCACGACTGCAGTCTCAGAGATGCTTGTAGGGTCCATTTGAATATTTAGTCCCTAAAGCCTCATCAGGAGAATCCATTTTAATGCCAAATTTGATCAAAATAATTTTGTTTTTTTAAATGCTGGATGGTATAAACATATTAAAAAAAAGACATTTTAGATTTGGATCTTTGATTGTTTTAAGGGTTAGAATTTAAAAACAGTCTCAGTTTAAAAATGTAAAAAGATCAGATGTTCACACTTAAGTGGCTACTACATAATATTTTCCATCGAGATTTTTAGTGTTCGTTCTTACTGTCCAAACCTCTTGAGTCTGTGAAACTGGACTTATGCTCTTTTACAATAAAAAGTTCATAATAAAACTTTTATAATTTTCTTCTTTTATGGTAAAAGAAGAAAATGTGGAAATGGCAGAAGTACTAAATGACTTCTCTGTTTCAGTTTTCACCAACAAGTTTAGTGGCAATTGGACACAAACTTAATGAATGCCAGTGGAAATGAGGCAGGATCAGAGGCTAAAATAGGGAAAAAATTAAAAGTTAAAAATTACTTAGACAAGTTAGATGTCTTCAAGTTGGCAGAGCCTGATGAAATACATCCTGGAATACTCAAGAAACTGACTGGGGACATATTTGAAACATTAGTGATTATCTTCAGAAAGTCATGGAAGACAGGTGAGGTTCAAGAGAACTGGGGAAGGACAAATATAGTGCCAATCTATAAAAAGGGGAATAAGGACAACCCAGAGAATTACAGACCAGTCAGCTTAACTTCAGTAACTGGAAAGATAATGGAGCAATTAATTAAGCAACCAGTTTGCAGACATCTAGAAGATAAGATGGTAAGTAACAGTCATCATGGATTTGTCAAGAACAAATCATATCAGACCAACCTAATTGCTTTTTTTGACAGGGTAACAAGCCTTATGTATATGAGGGAAGCAGTAGATATGATCTATCTTGACTTTAGTATGGCATTTGATACTGTCTTGCATGACCGTCTCATAAACAAACTAGGTTTATGAGAACCTAGATGGAGCTCCTATAAGGTGAGTGCGGAGCCGGCTGGAAAACTGTTCCAAGTGGTTCACAGACAAGCTTGGAAAGGCATATTGAGTGGGATCTTGCAGGGATCAGTTCTGGGTCTGGTTCTGTTCAATATCTTCATCAGTGATTTAGATAATGACATAAACATAAAGTTTGCGGACAATACCAAGCTGAAAGGGGTTGCAAGTGCTTTGGAGGATAGGATTAAAATTCAGAATTATCTGGGCAAACTGGAGAAATGGTCTGAAGTAAATAGGATGAAATTAATAAGGACAAATACAAGGTATTCCACTTAGGAAGGAACAAACAGTTGCGCACATGCAAAATGAGAAATGGCTGCCTAGGAAGGAGTAGTGAAGAAAAGAGTCTGGGGACATAGTGGGTCACCAGCTAACTATGAGTCAACAGTGTAACTCCGTTGCAAAAAAAAAAAAAAAAAAAAGACACCTTTGAAGAGATCATAATGTAACTTAAGTAACAGAAGTAAAGCCCATCGAGAGGAGGGAAGGGACACATGTAAGCAAGGAGAGGGGAGTACAGCTCTCAGGAATGCAAGGAACTAAACTATTGAATATATTTCTGTTGGTTTTGTTTATTTTTATTGTTCAGTTTTCATGCTGCATTATTTTACGTCTCCTGGTCTGAATGAATGGTGTAGAAGTCTTCGGACCAGTCTTACTCCTACTGAAAGAGTCATTGGGAAGCTTTGTCATTAACTTCGGCCATCAGCAGGCTCTTTTCTGATTCTCGAGGGTTAAACTTAGATTCTCTTAAATAAGTAAATCAGATATTAATAGTGATATTTTTGCCCCCTCACCTCAATTGGAGTGCAGCTATAAGAATTGGTGGTTATTTTCCATTAAGCATTTTGTCAAGTCAGTCAGTGATCTTGCTGAATTTCTTTTCAAAATAAGACTGTTCTTAATATATTTGTGTAAGCCATATTTCTGTGTGCTGATGGTCTCCACAAAAAATCTCGTGTTTATGCTAAAAAGGCTCTGGCTTGATCACGTACAATGTGGGTAAAGTAGTGACAGACTGGAGGGAAACTACTTTTTTTTTTTTTTTTTAAACTGAGTTGATTTGTTGGGTCCGATGAAAAAGTTGCTTGAACACAGTTCACAGTATTTGGTTAGTAATCCAGTGGAATGTCTGAGGCATTTTTGTTTTTCCTGTGGAGCCAAAAAATCACTTCAGCTCTAATACTCAATGCCACCAGCCAGAGGCTGAGTTACTCTTCCTAAAGGTGAGCAGAGGAGGGCTGTGACTTGGACTGTTAGCAATTTTCATTACGACTGGCAGGGGAGCTTTTTCTGGCACGGACTATGCTCTCTATGTCTCTGCCAAAAACCATGTTTGCAGATTAAAGACATTTAAAATGACACTAAAGTTAAGTTTGCTTTTACTGAAATGAAAAATGTGCCATGACTGACTGACTGAACTGCCAGTCAGTCCACTGTAGACCTGTCTAGCTAATGTCTGAGTGCCATAGTAAAGAAGAAATCTAGTTTAGGAGAACTAACGTGCAACTTTCAAAAGAAATCTGAATCTGTTGAGCTAAAGGACTTTGGAAAATGCACATGTGCTTTTGGAGTTTCAGCCGAAGCAAAACACCAAACTAGTTGCTTTGTCCCACTTCCAGTTTTCCAAACTCTACACTTTAAAGTGTTTGTGGGGAAGAAAGACCCCTCTCCACACATTCTGTGAGGTTGAATGATGTCTTTGTCCATTCTTTAGCTGGAGTGCAGCCATCCTAGAAGTTTCATGAAAATAGAGGTTGCTCAAAAATATGGAAAGCTGTTTAAAGCCTTTTGAGTTGAAATGTGCTGTATAAATCGAAGAGAGTTGTCATGATGATTATATTAATAATATTGAGGCAAGTCGTGTTTATTTGCCTCTGGACAAAAGAATGAGTATTTGGGATTCACCAGTACTCTGTCTAATGTAGTCTTTCAATTTATTATGCAATCATTATGGAATTTGAATACTAGGTTCTTCAGTGTTTTATGAAACCTTTAATCGGGTGGTGTTTCCACCTTGCCGCTAATATAGCATGTCTGTGCCCACCTACCCAAGATGAAGTCCAAATTTAACCCCTCCCAGAGATTTTCTTTATTGTTCACTTAAATATTATTTGTATTGCAGTAGCACCTACTAACAAGAAACAGAAGCGTCCTACCCATATTTGCTCCTGGCTGTTGCTAGAATTGCTTCTTTCAGGACTTCTCTGTAGCTACTCCTGGATACCTTTGCCTCAGAGAGACACTCACAGCCTTTTACATTCTAGATTGGTGCTAAGATTTCCCTGGCATGGTTGCGAAGGCAAGTCAGTAGATTCACTCTGCTGCTTTACGCATGGCTGAAGGCCCTCACACTGGGTTATGGACCCTTATTTTTCCTTTCTCACTGGTCCCTGACATAATATAAGGGACCTGGCAAAGGAAGGATTTCTTTCACTTGCAGCTACTTTTGGACGATTACGTTATTTCTTTGTATTGCCAAATCACCATATAGGACTTGGCTGGCAACCTAAAAGGTTGAGGGACCACGTGGGAGTCATTCTGTTTGTGGAATCAAATTCTGGAAACTGCATAAATCCTGAAAAATAGGGCTTTATGCTGTTGTCTTGTGAGAGGCCTGCAAGCAACCAAATCCATGCCCCCAAGCTGAAGGCAGATTACAAAGTTGGTGTGTGGGGGGGAGTTCCCCCACCTCCTTGCTCCCATTTTTCCTTTCCTTTCCTTTAATTGGAGCTAGCTTATATCCTGTTTTCCTGGGTTGCAGAGGGCCCCCTATGTGCTCATTTCAGTTTGTCTTAATTGGTGCAGGGCAGCAATAGACCATCCATGCTAAGGAGAGGGATCAGCACACGTGTGAATTTCACCCACACAGAGAAGAGAATTGCAATTAGACACTTCAAAGCAGCCTAGAAAGCTATAGTATTACACACCTTCAACCCTTAGTAACATTAGGGCGAGGATCCTGAATTAGGAATCTTTATTGGCAGAGTTGTATTATTTAATCCAACAAAATGGGGATTTAGAAACATACCTCCATGAGTCAGCCTTGTAAAACAGTGTGGGTCAGATCCCCATCTGGTGTAAATTGGTGTAACTTTGTTGACTTTAATGGAGCTACAACCATTTACCCCAACTGTGGATGTGGCCCTTTAAAATAGAAAAGTTATGCATATAACATTTAAAAACAAGATCTTGAGAAAACATAATTTAGGTACATGCTATATAGTGAACATCGCACAGAATGGAGGAAACATAAATGTTACATATGTACTATGTGCAAAAATTACTGTTTCCTGCTGGTAAATTTGTTCTTAAAGTTAGACTGCTAAAGAGTATCCCTTGTTCAAGTTGAAATAACACTATTACTTCTAGTATCATGTTGTCATTTTTTTCCATGCTTTTTTCCCTTTATAAATTAAAATGCTGCTAGGTGATGGAAGCCATTGAATCCTTGTAAGAGTTACTTTATTAGGTTTGCATTCTATGAGTACATTAGGTACATTAGTAAGGAGGGATGGTGACATTCTCTTGGTTGTAGGCTAATAAGAAGATCATGGAGTTCACAGCATCATAATTTTGGTATTCATTTACATTGACTCTTTGAGGGTTGAGGAGCAGACATCTCACTCTATAGTTATTACAGAAGAGCGATGAGATTTTAATACAGTAGAATCATAGGACATGATTCTTTGCTTATTTGCCTTGCAATGATGTAAATTTGGAGTAACTCAATAGAAGTCAATGGAGTTACACAAGTGTAAATCAGATATAGAAATTTACACAATGAAATTACAACAGCATAAAATGGATGTAAGTGAGGGAAAAATTAAGACCATAATATTTTACTAATTGTTTACACACACACATGTTAAAAGGCTTTCAACTCAAATCTACTTTCTGTAGGAGAATTCAGTTATAGCCTGATTCTGTTTGAATGCTTCAGGAATGGTCAGTCATTCCACTAGAGCTGGGGCTGAAAGAAGATCTTCAGGAATCTTGAAAAAGGAAGTTTTTCATATTATAGCAGTAAGGCAGAGATGTTTGTCTAGACTATACTTTAAAGGAATGTAGAAGACTGTAGATTCCACATTTTTGTAGGTATCCTACACTTGAAAATTCTACTAGAAAGTTGTTGTTTTTTAAACCAACACTTTTTTTTATCAAACTAGTATTTGATGTCTGCGAAGCCAAATCAATGCAGTTTGCTTAGTATTTAGGAATTGTTGTGTTCTCAAGTTAAGACCACTCATGTTACAAGAAAAGTAATAATTTTATAAACTTCGTCTACATTTTTCATTCAATATCTTTTTATACAAAAAAGCCTTTTTTCTAAATTGAATATTTTCGCAGATTTTTTTCATCTTTTCAGTATTTTCCAATTCACAAGCATTTCGTATTTTTGAAACATAAAACTGATTTTTGTTGGCTTTTTCCCCTTTTGTTTTCCCCTCACTTCTCTCCCCCCTTTCTTTAAAAAGATAAAAGGATGGAGAAAGGAAGAAAAAAGTAATAGGATGGGAGATTCATTTTTTTATGTCATAATAGTGGAAATTTGAATCAACAGTTTTCCCCAAATTTTTCTTCTCAAAACATACTTGTCATTATTCAACTAACGCTAATAAATTCCTTATTGTGATAGCATACGATGGTAGAAAGAAATGGTGTATAGAAAAGGCAATTACAGTTGTATTAGCTTAACAGTTAGTCAGAATGTCCCATGCATTGATAGTAGTTCCTCTCACTTTTGTAATTAGAAACAGTTCTGCTTCTGTCAGCTCTGGATACTCAGTCTTCTCAGATTTGTTTTCTGTTGTAATTTTCAAAATGCCATAGGTAGCTGGAAAAAGTGAGTTGAAGAATAAAATGCATACATGTTATCTGGCAGCTCTTTAAAGAAGATTTTGGTTGTGTTTTCCTTTCCTTTTCTCTCCTTCAATCACAGGATCTACAGATTTCTGAACATTTCAGCATTTTGTTTGCATTGCTCACATCATGAAGTATATCAAGCAGCAGGAGTGCATCTTAAAGTCATAAACTAAATTGTTTTTATACCATGAGGGTAATAATCCTGTGTTTTGACTCTAAGCTGGACAAATGGGGCAATGGAGTCAAAGAGAGAGTACACATATATTACTTTGATGTCATTTTTATAAAGTGATTTTTGTCTCCCCAGGCACACTTTAATGTCTTACAGATAAATCACTTCTGTCTCTGTCCGTGCCAGTGACAATATCTGCAGTCTTTTTACATCCAGGAAGCCAGTTGGCAGGACAAATTACACACTGGGGCAGTTTGATAAGAGTAAGATGGGGAAAACAAAAATTCAGTTCCCCATTCATCACTGAAAAATGTCAGAGCTGAGTTGTACTGTGAATCCAGAAACCAGAGCTGTCACTTACATAGCTAATTGTAATGGATAGTGCACGCTGGGGAGGTAGGAGGGGAGGACCCAAAGGCAGGGGAGGGAAGACCAAGTGGGATTGTAACAAATGAGCATACCACCGTGACACATGAATGAAAAATTGGAAGCACTTTCTCAAAAGTTGTGTATCAGTGAAATTCTTGGGCTTTTTTACTTAGTCTGATTGATAGCAGTGGAACAGGGAAGACGACATTGACCTTGGCAACACAATCAATAATTTATATTCATATGCAAGAACTGTTACTAACCAATTTTGTCAGTTTACAAGGAGCCAGTGTAATTTGTGCCAACATCAAATGGGCACTTTCCTTTTTCCTCCACTCTTGCTTTGTATACATAAGCATGTATTTGTCCTTGCACTGTTGAGCAAATCCCAGTGCCTCCTTATGGTAAAGTTTGTGCTTTTTCTCCTATAACCTGTCAGGATAAAAATGAAGTACATGATCTAATCTATTCGAGCTTTTTAGTGAAAGATAAACAGACGTACTTAAAAAGAAGTTATCAGCCCTTTTTAATCGAAGGAGAAAGTAAAAGCAGTATTAAATCATGGAATCATAGAAGACACTGTAAAGGGCCGCTATAGGTCGTCTAGTCCAGTCCCTTGCACTCAAGGCAGGACTAAGTAATAACTAGACAATTCCTGACAGGTGCTTGCCTAACTTGTTCTTGAAAATCTCTAATGATGGAGATTCTACAACTTCCTTAATCATATTTAACTACAGAGAAAAAGGTGAAAATTATGAGAGAAGCAGGATCAATAGTAAGTAATTATGTTACTTGTGGCAAGGCCAGAGAAGTGCATCAAGAATCTAGAACTTAGGGAGTATATAGAATTACATCCCAAAAACTTATATTAAAAGAATATTACAGTTGCACAGTCAAGCTCTCCAAATTTTGGGAATGCCAGAATTGAGGTTGCCAGCAGGGTGAGTGTTGGAATCACAAAGAGAGAATCTCCCTGATGTCAGTTTCAGTGCCTGGTTCCACAGCAGCCTCTGGCAGCTGATAGGAGAAAGGGAAATTTCTGCTCAGCCCCAGGAGCCCCAGGCTGGAGCATGTTCTGTGGGGATGGTGCAATCTGGTTACAAATAGGAGGTGATGGCTTAACCTATAGGCAGAACTTTGTGGAAGGTGTTAGTGGCTCAGTAAGGGAGGCGGGGCTTTGACATCCAGATCTGTGGAAATCTGGCAAATCATGGGAGACAGAAGAGAAATAATAGCAAGAGCACCTGGTGGCAAGGGGTTGCTGTACTGTGATTTTTGTATCAGAGGCCATATATGTGTGCCTGCTTGCGTGTGCAAGAGGTGTGCTAGCGGCACAGCCTGGAGGCAGAACGTGTCTAGGAGCACTGCAGGGATCACACTGAGGAGCAGCTCCTATGTCTCCATT
Source organism: Chelonoidis abingdonii (assembly GCF_003597395.2). NCBI lineage: Eukaryota > Metazoa > Chordata > Testudines > Testudinidae > Chelonoidis > Chelonoidis abingdonii. The sequence goes on from NC_133776.1 coordinate 34,736,010, forward strand.
TTGTTGGTCCAGCATGTGGTCTTCCAAGGTCAGGCTGCCAGGATTGTCTGTTTGTTTGTGCAGCACCTAGCACAATGGGGCCTCAACCCTGACTGGGTCCTCCTGGTCCTATATATGTATTTATGGGAAGCATTAGGGATTACCAAGACCAGGACTTGCCTTAGAAATGAAAAATCCTGAGGTCTCTTTTTTCCAGAGGAATCTTTTTAGTTTTGAAATTATGGCAAGTGTTTGAATCAGATCAAACAGAAATCAGACAGATGAGAATGATTTTTTACATTTAAATCCCAGATTGCTCTTAATTGAGATCACAGAACCATTCAACACTTTATTGATTAAGCATCTTCGTGGACATGAGTCCCATGGTATGAAAGCATCCAAAACTAGACCCGGTGCGTTCCAGCACAAAACCTTTGGGATCGCCACAGTCTGCCATTGCCACGTGATTTCAGAGGGGAAGCTGATTGCATCCCTCGACAGCTGCTACAGGAGGTGGAGGTTGTGAATCAGCTTTCCTCCCACTCTAACTTCTGAATAGCCCCAGCTGAGGAAAGGGAAAATAGTACAGTCCCCTGAGATTCTACCTGCCCAGCCCCACTACAGATGATATTTTTGTCTCTCTTCCTTCTAACAGCTCCCTGGGGGTTCCTGAAACCTCTGGTCCACTGCAGGCAAAGATAATGTCTATGAATGGGCTGAGACAGGGAAATATTCTTTTGAAAGAGCATCTCTTCAGCGTCTCTGTGAAGACACTTTTTCTCCAGTGTCTCAGAAGGTCACAATTTGGCAGCTATTATTTAGTTGCTTTTACTAAAAGATAATTTTAGAAGGAAGGTTTCCTTTTTCTTGATTACTTACAATATCCTCCTTCACTAGAAACCCAGTAATATAGTAAACGGTTTGAATTCTCTGAGTGCTTTTATTCAATAGGAAATGCCTCTGGCAGATATTAAAGTCTTTCACTATAAAGTTCTAACTAATTTAAAAACAAATAGAATATACTTGAATTCACTCACACTCACTGTCTTCTCAAACACACACACACCACACACACACACACACACACACCACACACACACACACACACCAACCACTACACACACACACACACTCTCTCCTCTTCTCTCTCTCTCTCTCTCTCAGTATAGCCACAGTTAGCTTACAGGATTTTTTCATTGGTGGAACTCTAAGCAGTGTATGGTAAATGGATGCATCTCTGCATGGGTCTGATGTGGAAGTACACAAACATAACACACAGAATTGTTTGCAGGTATGTTGAGATTGATGTTTGGTGTTTGCTGAGGGCTTCAAGCTTCAGAAGTGGAGCAGAGTAAGAAGAGGGTCTGTCGAAAATATTCCAGTTGCCAGATACATATTAAACCAGAAATTTAGGGAAAAATATTAAGTCCTTGGACAGTTTTTAACTTGTCTAACCAGTACTTGGCACAGATAACAGTATCATTAACGTTGGCTTTGTGCATGACAGGCAAATTGCATATCAGAATGAACTTTTCCTGAACTATTTTTCTTAAGTACTATATTCGACACACTTGTCCTTTCCCTGAGTGTCAGACAATGCATCTTCCATTTTGTTCCACTTTCTTTTCACTAAATAACACTTAGATGTGAACAATACAAGAAAAATCTCAATCCCCATTACAGTGTACTGTCACTTCAAATGTGTGAAATCCTTAATACTGTAATATAGGATCAGTTTAACTGAGTGCCTGTGTCTCATTAAGGCATGCCAGATCTATCAGCCTAGCACCAAGATACAATACTGAAAGGGCATAGTTCTACCCAGGATACCTGTTTTTGGAATACTCTGTTATGTCTACTACTCAATTATGGGGAGCAAGTTTCCCTGCCTGGGTAAACAGATATGCCCTAGCACTGCTTGAGCTAGTGCTGTAAAAATAGCAAGGTGAACATTGTAGCACCGGCGGTGCCATGGGCTAGCCCCCTGCATATGATGGACACAGCTAGCCCATGCAGCCGCCTGTGCTGCAACATCCACATCGCTATTTTAGCTGCTATCTTGAGCAGAGCTAGTGCCAGTCTGTTTACCCAGGCTAAGAAGCTGCGGTGTAGATGTACCCTATGAGGCCTGATCTTGGAAGGTGATGAATACCTCCAGCATATTGCAGGAGGTATTCAGAACCCTTTGAGGGTTGCCCTGTCTCCCTGAAGGCCAGTATAATATACTGCATCCCTGGCACCCTTCAAGACAGGACTGAAGGGTTTTTTTTTGTTTTTCTTTCTTATGGCTGAGCTGTCTGGACAATATGCATTTTGTGGGGAGGGACTGGGATTTGCCCTTTGACCCTTCACCTATGAATCATAGAATCATAGAATATCAGGGTTGGAAGGGACCTCAAGAGGTCATCTAGTCTAATCCCCTGCTCAAAGCAGGACCAATTCCCAACTAAATCATCTCAGCCAGGGCTTTGTCAAGGCTGAGCTTAAAAACCTCTAAGGAAGGATTCCATCACCTCCCTAGGTAACCCATTCCAGTGTTTTACCACCCTCCTAGTGAAAAAGTTTTTCCTAATATCCATCCTAAACCTCTCCCACTGCAATTTGAGACCATTACTCCCTGTTCTGTCATCAGGTACCACTGAGAATAGTCTAGATCCATCCTCTTAGGAACCGCCTTTAGGTAGCTGAAAGCACGCTATTCAACATCCTCCTCATTCTTCTTTCTGCAGACAAATAGTCCCAGTTTCCTCAGCTGTCCTCATAAATCAGTCCCCTCCGCCCTAATCATTTTGTTGCCCTCTGCTGGACTCTTTCTAATTTTTCCACATTCCTCTGTAGTTGGGCCCAAACTGGACACAGTACTCCAGATGAGACTCACCAATGCCAATAGAGGGAATGATCACATCCTGATCTGCTGCACTGCTCCTAAAATACAGCCCAAAATGCTGTTAGCTTTCTTGGCACAAGTGCACACTGTTGACTCATGTGCATCTTCTTGCCCACTGTACCTCTAGGTTCTTTCTGCAGAACTACTGCCTAGTCACTCGGTCCTAGTCTGTAGCAGTGCATGGGATTCTTCCGTCCTAAGTGCAGGACTCTGCAATTGTCCTTATTGAACCTCATCAGATTTCTTTTGGCCGCATCCTCTAATTTGTCTAGGCCTCGTATCCTATCTCACCTCCAGCGTATCTATCACTCCTCCCACATTGCGATGGTGCAATCCACACCATCTCCAGTTATTAATGAAGATAGTGAACAGCCCCAGGACTGACCTTGGAGCACTCCGCTTGATACCGCTGCCAACTAGACATGGGAGCTGATCACTACCATTGAGCCTATCATAGATGCCAGCAATGCCCCTCTGCTATGTACATTGGCCAAACTGGACAGTCTCTACGGAAAAGATAAATGGATACAAATCAATATTAGGAATGCAATATACAAAGACCTGTAGAGAACACTTCAACCTCCTGGCCACACAATAGCAGATCTTAAGGTGCATACTGCAGCAAAAAAACTTCAGGACCAGACTCAAAGAAAACTGCTGAGCTCAGTTCATCTGCAAATTTGACACCATCAGCTCAGATATAAACAAAGACTGTGAATGGCTTGCCAACTACAAATCAGTTCTCCTCCTTGGTTTTCAACACTCAGCTGCTAGCAACGGGCTTCATTTTCCCTGATTGAACTACCTTGTTATCTCTAGCTTGCATATACCTGCCCTGGAATTTCCACTACATGCATCTGATGAAGTGGTATTCACTCATGAACTCATGCTCCTAAGTGTCTGTTACTCTATAAGTGCCACAGGATCTTTTGCTGCTATCATAGAATGTTAGGGTTGGAAGGGACTCAGAATGTTCATCTAGTCCAACCCCCTGCTCAAAGCAGGACCAGTCACCAGATTTTTACCCCAGTTCCCCAAATGGCCCCCTAAGGATTGAACTCACAACCCTGGCTTAGCAGGCCAATGCTCAACACCACTGAGCTATCTGTCCCCCCCCCGCAATGATCTAGCCAGCTTTCTATCCACTTTATAGTTCATTCATCCAGCACATACTTTTTTAACTTGCTGGCAAGATTAGCTGGGAGACCGTATCAAAGGCTTTGCTAAAGTCAAGGAAACACGTTCATTGCTTTCCCCTCATCCACAGGCCAGTTATCTCATCATAGAAGGCAGTTAGGTTAGTCAGGCATGACTTGCCTTCGTGAATCCATGCTGACTGTTCTGATCACTTTCCTCTCCTCTAAGTGCTTCAAAGTTGATTCCTTGAGGACCTGCTCCATGATTTTTCCAGGGACTGAGGTGAGGTTGACTGGCCTGTAGTTCCCTGGATCCTCCTACGTCCCTTTTTTTAAAGATGGCACTACATTAACCTTTTTCCAGTCATTTGGGACCTCCCGATTGCCATGAGTTTTCAAAGATAATGCCAATGGCTCTGCAATCACATCAGCCAACTCCTTTACCACCTCGGATGCAGTGCATCCGGCCCCTGGACTTGTGCTGTCCAGCTTTTCTAAATAGTCCCGAACGCTTCTTTCTCCAGAGGGCTGGTCACCTCCTCCATACTGTGCGGCCCAGTGCAGCAGTCTGGAAGCTGACCTTGTTCGTGAAGAAGAGGCAAAAAATATGGAGTACATAGCTTGTCTACATCCTCTGTCACTAGGTGTCTTCCTCATTCAGTAAGGGGCCCACACTTCCTTGACCACCTTCTTGTTGTAACGTACTTGAAAAACTCTTCCTGTTACTCTTAACATCCCTTGCTAGCTGCAACTCCAAGTGATTTGGCCTTCCTGATTCACTCCTGCATGCCTGAGCAATATTTTTATACTCCTCCCTGGTCATTTGTCCAATCTTGCAGTTTTGTAAGCTCTTTTTTGTGTAAGATCAGCAAGGATTTCACTGTGAAGCAAAGCTGGTCGTCTACATATTTACTATTCTTCCTACATATTAGGATGGTTGTTTCGGAACCTCAATAGGCTTCTTTAAATACAGTCAGCTCTCCTGGACTCGTTTCCCCCATGTTGCTCTCCAGGGGATCTTGTCTGTCAGTTCCCTCAGGGAGTCAATGTCTGCTTTTCTGAAATCCAGGGTCTGATTCTGCTGCTCTCCTTTCTTCCTTGTGTCTGCTCTGAACTCGACGTGTACTGGTCACTGCCTCCCAGGTTCCCATCCACTTTTGCTTCCCCTACTAATGCTTCTCTGTTTGTGAGTAGCAGGTCAAGAAGAGCTCTGCCCCTACGGTTCCTACAGCACTTGCGCCAGAAAATTGTCCCCTACACTTTCCAGAAACTTCCTGGATTGTCTATGCACTGCTGTATTGATCTCTCAGCAGATATCAGGGTCATTGAACTCTTCCAGGAGCAACCAGGCCTGTGATCTAGTAATTTCTGATCGTTGCCAGAAAAAGCCCTCCACCTCATCCCCTGGTCTGGTGGTTATAGCAGATTCCCACAACAACATCACCTTGTTGCTCGCACTTCTAAACTTAATCCAGAGACTCTCAGGTTTTCTGCAGTTTCATACCGGAGCTCTGCAGCAGTCATACTGCTCTCTTACATACGTGCAACTCCCCACCTTTTCTGCCCTGCCTGTCCTTCCTGAACAGTTTATATCCATCCATGACAATACTCCAGTCATGTGATTTATCCCACCAAGTCTCTGTTGTTCCTGATCACATCATAATTCCTTGACTGTGCCAGGACTTCCAGTTCTCCCTCCTTGTTTCCCAGGCTTCTTGCATTTGTGTATAGGCATTTAAGATAACTCGCTGATCATCCTGCTTTCTCAGTATGAGGCGGGAGCCCTCCCCTCTTGCACTCTCCTGCTCGTGCTTCCTTCTGGTATCCCACTTACCTCAGGGCTTTGTCTCCTGAGTGCAAAGGCATCCCACCTTTTAGAGCATACATCAGAAAACGCCATGGGCAGCATGAGTAAACTTTTATTGAAGACATTTTCTTGCTTGGTCTTCTGAAACCTTCCTTTCTGTGTGAGTAAGGCTCTTTGTGCTAGGCACAGAAGGAGCTAAGCCATTCTTCTTCTTAAAATGAACAGAGAATGAATAACTTGACGTCATTTAAAGACAACAATTCCAAGTATGGAAAATAAATCCTCACCATCTTGTGTAACAAATTTGGCTGTAATAGAAGTGACAGTTAGTATAGGAGTTGCCATACCATTTTCCTTTAAAGATACTAAAACTAAAACTAGCAGGCATATTACAAATAATTCTAAAAACATACATCTTCACTCTTACTTACAAAAACTGGAATAAATTAAAGGTTTGTTTTCAAAATACTCATATCATGTATTTAAAAATGTCTTTGTTCTATTTTTCTAGAACAGAACATGAAGATCTCATAGATCACAATATTCATTGACTTGATACTGAGCATCTTTGTGTACCAAGTAGCAGTAGTTTTAATCACTAAAGAGGATAGGACAAGGCATTTTTCTGTGGAGGGCACCTTGAATCAGATATTGACATTGACTACAACTACAACCAGTTGCAAAGTTTATGAAGAGAAATAAGGAACTCCACAGAGTGACTTGCCTTTCGCTAAAGGTTAGAGTATTCACATGTACATAATAACGGTGCTGTATTTCAAGTCATGAATGTGTTTGGTTGTAGTGGCTTGCCAGTGAGAGAGGAATTAGATAAAAATTCCCAGTTCACAGGAGAAATGATGGAAAGAATATAGACAATTTTTAGCATGCGCAGGAAGTTGTATGAGTCGCATCTTCTACAATCCTTTGGAAAAAATGGAATGTTCAAATCAAACTGTTGTAAATGCCATAAAGAAATATATTTCTACTTCTGGAAAAGCATAACATATGAAATATCCTTTATTACTTAAGGTTAGCAGTGTTTGCTTTTCCATTACCTATTTCATATGTAAAATACAGCATGTGAACCTACTAAGTGTTTCAACAGCCTGTTAATAATGTATACACTTGAAAGAGGCTGAGGCTGCTCTCATTGAAGTCAGTGGGGGATTTGGCTATTGACTTAGATGTGTGTAAGTTTGGGCTCACTTTAAATCTTGCTGTACCAGAACAAATGGTTTGTCCTTCTGATGCCTCCATGAGTTACATTAATATAGTGGTTCAAAGGAAGGAAAAGAATTCAGCACAATTATGTAGTGCTATTCTATTGCAGGAATTTTTTTTCTCAACCTAAAGCGTAAATACTGGTAACCCTTTCAAGTGATTAACCTAAATACTGTAACTGCCAGTGTTATTTTTGTTCATATTTCTTTAACTAATTATGTGTGTATATATGTAAAACATTATTTTTATCATGTTTGATGCATGTAAGTACAGAAGAAATTACTATTTTCTCACTTTGCATCAGTTTTCATTGGACTTACTGCTGATTCCCACCAGTGTGAGAGAAGAATCAGATCCGATATCTAATGCTCTTTTTGAATCTTGTCAAATTGTGCTTCTCAGTAATATCCCCTGATGGTGAATTACACAAGGTGAATGTACTGTGTGGGTGGGAAAGTATTTCCTTTTATCCATTTATATTTTCTGCCTTTTTGAATGAATTACCTCTAAAATGTGGTGTTTTCACCAAAATCTGCGTGAAAGCTGTAAAGGCAAAGAGGCCTGTTTACAATAAGAACAACAACAAAAGAACATAATTGACAATTAAGTGGTGTGTTCTGAATACAAAAGAGGGAGATATTTATGGGAAAGGAACTGAGATGGAAATTACCCCATACTTGATCTCAGCCCAAAGATTATCTATCTTGGGAAATTTAAGGAAAAATTGGTTCAGCTGTTTTGAGAAAAGGGAATGTGGAAGGAAACAGTTTCCCAATATGTTCTGAATGACATCTGCAGTGCCATGTATCCCAAATGGCTGAAACTGGAAGCCATTTTAATGCAATACTGAGTTGAATGGTTGAGCACATGAAAATCAGAAAATTCAAACCTGTAATATTTCTACCGTGGTAGGCCATGTTACATATACAATAGGGGAGTATTTTGGATGGATGTGTATATATTTTCCTTCTAACATGACTTCTTAGACATGCCTGTTTGTTACTGTACAACCACTGGAGATTCTGCCAGATTTCCTGCACGTCGCTACATTGAGCAGCTGCCTCTTTAGCCCTATCCAAAAATCCTCCAAAAAGCTACAGCAGAATAGTGGTCAGGGGCTGCTCTAACTGTAAGCAAACTAGGCAGCAGATTTCTGCGAGAAGTGATTTTTTTTTTTTTAATTCTCATGGCTTTGTCTTCTCCTGCTGCTGCAAATGCTGCCCTCCCAGAGCTATCCCTATCACTGACACACACACTCCGTTCGACTGCCCCCTGCACAGAGCTGCTCCTCTATACCAGGGGTATAGAGCCTCCAAAACTCTACCAGACAGCCCCACTCACACTTCAGAGCACCTCACTCACTGTACCACACAGCTCCCCTGCTCCCAACTAGACCATGCAGCCATACCTGCTTTACCATTGAGTTCGGCCTTGATACCACACAGCAATTCTCACTGAATAGCACTCCACCCACTGTACCACACAGCTCTGCCCACTGCACATGGCTTCACCCATAGGGGAAGCACACCAAAGTTTTGCCAACAGTAGCAGATTGTGTTGAGTGGCCACTGGTGCATTCGCATTTCAGGATCATCTGTGGCTTTGGGGAAAATGAAGATGATTCCTTTTGAGGGTCCTTCTAATCCTCCCCATGTTTTATGGTTTGTACACTAAACTTGTTTCCCTCTGCATCTCATCCTGGATGGGATGATCTTATTCTTTGATCTTTGGTCAGTGAATTCAAAGAAGTTGGAAAAAGAAAAATGGTTGTACCAGGGGCGGCTCTGTTTTTTGCTGCCCCGAGCACAGCAGTCAGGCAGCCTTCGGCGATGTTTCTGCGGGTGATCTGCCGGTCCCACATGTTCGGCGTACCCACCGCCAAATTACTGCGAGACCAGGGCCAGCTCCAGGGTTTTTGCCGCCCCAAGCGGCAAAAAAAATAAATAAAAAAAATGTTGCTATCAGCGGCTGCTCTACCGTGCTGCTTTCTTCTTTGGCGGCAATTCAGAGGCAGGTCCTTCCCTCCGACAGGGACCGAGGGACCTGCCGCCGAATTGCTGCCGAACAGCATGATGTGCCTCCCCTTCCCTTGGCGCCCCAAGCACCTGCTTGCTGAGCTGGTGCCTGGAGCCAGCCCTGTGTGGCACCGGCAGATCTCCCGCATAAACTCCGCTGAAGGCTGCCTGACTGCCGCCCTCACAGCGACCGGCAGGCTATCCCCCACGGCTTGCTGCCCCAGGCGTGCGCTTTCTGTGCTGGTGCCTGGAGCAGCCCCTGGTTGTGTTTAATATCTGTATTCTGTAACGATGTGCTTGGGCCAATTTTGTGTATTTAAGTGAGGTGCATGTTATAAAGCACGTGTCTGTGAATCTAAAGGGTAAAGTTTTATTTATTTATCATCTGTTCTATGAGGCTAATCATTGTAGTAACTTAGAACCTCATAAATACCAATCAGTTTATCCTCATGAGGGAAAAGTATTGTTCCCTGATTGTAAAGTGGGGATTTGAAGTATAGATAGATGATGATATTTACTAAAGGTCAAACAGTTAGTCTGTGCCCGAGCTAGGAATATAAACCAGATCATCTAAGTCCCATTCCTGTGCCTCAGCCACAAGCCCCCATCCTTCCTCTCAATCATTATTGTTGTTGACATTTTCTGGTTTTCAGAGTAATTCACAGATCTTCCATGCAGGCACATCCAGCTTTCTCACAAGTTTATGGGGAATATTTTCCTGTGGGAAATGTTGTTTTAGACTTTACATTTAGGTACTGTATATACTGAGATAAAGCAGATGGTTAGTGGCAGAGAGGTGTTGGGGGAGGTTGATTGATCAGAACAAACAGAAAATCTAGACAGCTTGTATGTGCTCAGTGAATGTGAGAAAAGTCAATCCTGCTACCTTCCCTGTGACAAATAAGTCAAATTCTTCAGTTTGCAATACGTGCCTGCACAATACTTACGACATACTCCACCCTCACTTATTTTAGAGTTGACTCTTGGCAAAATATATATAAAAAGGTGCCCCCCAGTCAGTGTTTTTATTCTGTCAGTGCCTGCATTTCTTCACATTCGCAAGCAATAGCAGTGTCCTCTAACCAGCAAAAACTTGGAAAGGCAAAGCCAGAGACTTTGTATCAGGATCCCACTTATGAAGTAGAATTCAGGGCAATAGTTTGGCTGGGACAAAGTGTATATGCAAAAGGCTCACTCTCCTTTTTGTGTTTTCAAAGCTTGACGCAAACCTCATTGAAGTCAATAGAAAGACTCACTTTGACAGCAATGGGCTTTGGATCAGGTCCCAAACGTGAAACTTCTTTACAATATGCTAATCTTTTGTTAACTGATTTGTGAATTTTAAATAGAACATAATGGATTTTAAGTGAATATAGTGAATAGTTTGTGAACATGCTGAGTTCCACATTTATATTATTATTTTTTTACTAGAAATATACCTGTGAATACATGATGAACTACTCTGTGGTCAAACTGCTGCTTGGTCTTTTATGTACTATTTATATGAGTACAGTTTGTGCTATGAGCTCTTAGTTACTTTACCTTCTCCTCACTAGTACAATAAAATAAAATAAAACAAAGCTCCAGTAGGACTTGCCTTCTTAACAGTTCTAGCAGTTGTGATTCTCACTGTTCCAAAAAATATAAAAGTTTTATAAGATTTAAAATATTCTCAATGGAAACCATGAGCATTTGTGTGGAGAAGAATAAAACTTTTTGTTCTGAAATGTCTGTCATGAAATGGCTTGTTCTGCAAGCATGATTAAGCCACACTATTTTGTAACCTTATTTTTTAATCATAGCCTAATTTAGGTCTCTGAGTGGGTTTACCAAAGCTTGCAGCAAAACCCAGAATTATTTGTGAAGATTTTTGCTTTGTATGAAATGTAAATTCAATCCTTGCAGCTTTATCTTGAATGTATTTAAACGTGAAAATCTATTTTTTTCCTTTTTTAAAACTTAGATAAAAATAAAAAATATTTGATATAATACTACATTTTATAGAAATTAAATGTACAGTGTACATGATTATTTACAAATGTGTCTAGTACTGGTAACTGTCAGATGGGATAGTGGGCCATTTGCTCGATCTGTTATAGTCTTATGTGCGTTATTTTTAAAATTGGACAAAGTAATTTTGCTTTTATTTTTATAATACTTGTTCTTAAGTATAACTTGCAGACAACAGTGATAGAGGGTATTACTATGTATAAATTATATTTAAATGGTATTGACTACCCTAAAATGTAACTGTCCCAGTTGATAAAAGCTCCATTCAAAATATAATTGAGAAATGTTTCTTGATCTATAAAGATCTAGGTGCATTGATTCTTTCCCATATGCTATATTTAGAATTTTCATTTGGGCTGTATAATGAGTTAGATTTTGGCATGTGAAACAAATAGTAGTCAAGGCTCATCATTTTCCTATAAATCCTGGATAACAGGATTCTTATTTTGAAATATTTACCCAATGGAGCTAGACACTAAAGCAGAAAGAGCTGGTGTGATTAAACTAAGCTAGATTTATTACTGTGGGTTTTTTAATGGCACATGTTGTATAAAATTGAAGGAGTAAATGCCCCAGCCCTTTAGCTAACAATAGAAGATGTAGCATTTTGAATAGTTTCTACATATTTTTGGATAATTACTTAAGTAGAAGCACTGGAAGAAACATAAACAAGATCACTCTGGAAAATGCATTAGAATAATTTTGTTATTATCTGCTGTGGTCATGCTCTTCTGACCACATTGTGTTCTTGCATTATTATACTCTGTGTATGTCTCAATGTAAGTAAAACTACGGTTTAAAATGTATTTAACAAAAATAATATGAACATAAGAAACTGTGGGTAAGCACCATGGTCCTGTTATCTGGCATGTGGACCTGATCCTATTGACCACACTTGTATGATCGGGTCCATTGGCTTTATTGGGACTGGTAGCATGAGTGAGAGTAGCAGCATTAGGCTTTAAGGCAGAGATTTTCAAGAAGCGTAAGGGAGTTAGTTGCCCAAAATATACTGAAATTCAGTGAGAGGGTCCTAACTCCCTTGAAAATCCCAGCATTAATGACTAAAAATACTGTTCTGAGAGGCAAATCTATTGCTGTCAAATAGAAAACTTCATCTGAATGTGTAGAAAAAAATCCATCGTTCTAGGTAAAGAACTCAATTCACGGATGGTAGAAATGAATATCAAAGACTATTATTGATATCACATCTGTTTTTGCTTTTTCTTTGTAGGTTACATATTTGGGTAAGGTGTCCACAACAGGGATGCAATTTTTATCAGGGTGCACAGAAAAACCTGTCATTGAATTATGGAAGAAGCACACACTAGCCAGGGAGGACATCTTCCCAGCCAATGCCCTTCTGGAAATCCGCCCCTTCCAAGTCTGGCTTCATCACCTGGACCTCAAAGGCGAAGCCACAGTCCACATGGATACCTTTCAGGTGGCACGTATTGCCTACTGCACTGCCGACCACAATGTCAGCCCAAACATCTTTGCTTGGGTTTACAGGGAGATCAACGATGACTTGTCCTATCAGATGGACTGCCATGCTGTAGAGTGTGAGAGCAAGCTGGAGGCTAAGAAGCTGGCTCATGCCATGATGGAGGCCTTTAAGAAGACTTTCCACAGCATGAAGAGTGATGGCCGGATCCACAGGAATAGCTCATCTGAGGAAGTGTCTCACGAATTCGAATCTGATGATGGCTGACTCAACTCACTGATGGTACAGCAAGGGCAGAAATTGCCTAGGGAATAGGAGTTGATAGATGAATAAGCAACAACTGATATCTGGAATTAAAAGACAGCCAAACACTTGGCTGACCAGCTTTTTAAATCAAAAGAGCAAATCAGTACCTAAAGATATGCATCATTAAAGTAATTATGTTACATTGAAATCTGCTGCTGTTGTAAATGTGAGAAAGAGCTTCCCTCCTTGCCTCATTTCACCTCCCCAACCCATGCACAGTCAACTCTTTATAGCCTGGTATAGTTCAGGTATACAATCTGAAGTTGATTCAGTCCAGTTTGCCTTATGAAATCCATCAAGCAATTTTAATAGTAGATTATCTGGGATTCATAGCTGGGATCTGATGCTGCTATGCAGCAGCAAGTGGAAAAGGGAGCCCCTTAGTTCAGAAAAATGAATCCCTTTCAATGTCATATTGCAAAATCCTTTGACCTTACCTAGGCTGAAACAGCCATTCATAAGCTTTTTGAGAAATGGCCTGACATTCTGCAGTTTATTCACATTTCACAGATTTTTAAAAAGATGCTTATATTTACACATTATATCATATGCTATCCTTTATTTTATTCATTTTGTCTATTTTCTTAATGTACCTGCAGCCACTCGTCTCTCACCAAGCATCATTAATTACAATTTCCAGGATACCAAAAAGGGGAAAAAAAAAAATCCATGATGGCTGGTAATACAATGAACCAGCTCCATTATTTCTGCTGAGAGTTGAGTGATATGTTGCTAAGACCCGTGGTGTTTCACCAGTTGAACTGGGACTTATGATCCTCCTCAGGTCTGAAGTGATATGAACATGGTAGCCTTAACTCCACAGTAGTCTCCATTCACCAACCTAGTACATATAATTTCATGTAGCTGGTACTCCGGGGTCACAAAAGCTAGGGGTATGTTACCATGAATAGCAAAGTGTCTCTGACAGTTAAAGGCACTATTCCTTTTAGAGTCAGGTTTGAAATGATTGGTTTGTACTGAAATGATTGAGAAGTTCACATTAAGATATCCTGCACTTTTCCTGGTCCACGGACAAAAAGGTTCATAACTTTTGTAAAGGCAGAAAAAAAAATCAAATAAAAACAAAACCTTTGGTTCCCTAAATATTTTTAAGGCCAAGAGCAGATGAATAGTTTGCAGGTAATGCTGCTCCTTGTTCGTAATCATGGTAATGGTAGGGGCACTAGGGCACCTTACAGAAGCCTTAAAAGAAAGCTATGTGTCTGTGTTTTGTGTGTGTATATATACATTGTGTGAGAGAGCATATGTATGCCTGTGTTAAAGCATGTAGATTGAATATAGAGACATGCTGAGGAGGACCCATGGCTCTTGAAAATATACTTGTTGCTTTCCAATGTATGTAAACTATTCTCCAGCATAAATACATTCATACTTTAATAAAAAAATATGTTTGAGTTAAAGCTATGATAGTTTTAGGCTCTGTTTCCAATGCAAACTCTCTGTTTTTATTTTAAGTACCTTGAGTTCTGTGTTCCACTGATGATAGATGTTTTACAAACACCAGTTAAAGGGATTAAAAATTGTTATAGGCTTATTTATGTATACACTCCTCCCAAACAGTTAATAGGATTAAAATATTAATATATTTAGATTTAAAACATTACTTTAGTTTCCAAAAGGGATAATGGAAATGTTTATGATTTCCTAAGATAGTTTTTAACTTTTATTTCAAGGTGTGTAGACACCAGTTCATACTTTCTGCTTTCCAGTAGATGGCAGAGATTTTTCTCCAGATAATAAGTTTAATTTAAGAGCCCTATTGACCAGAAACAATATCTTGCCTCCACTACCATGGAATGATTCAGGTCTGGCATCAGCATCCAGTATGAAGAACAAACACGCTCAGCAAGTTCCTAGGCTACTTTGGTATTAAATCTTTAAGTGCCTGCTGCAGAGAAATGATCAAGAGTACAGAACTCTGAGTCTGGAGGGCCTAAATGTGATTCTCAAAGTTGAGATTTCCTTCTCCTCACTATGGCTAGTAAAAAGTTGGGTTGATCTACAGCCTTTATCTTTGCTTAAAAAAATAAATCTGAACTCTGATAGGCAGGTATGTCTCTTTATGGTCAAAGTCAACATTTCTTCAACTTTGGTCAAATTCTGATCGCTTCCTCAGAGTTGTGGCCTGCATTTTGCTATTTTTGGACATTTGGCAGCCAAAATTCCTGTCATTCAACTTCTCAGATCTGTCTCTTGTCCTTTTCATAGTAACTCCAGGTGTCTCTTTGACAAGATTCAATGGATTCCTCCTGATTTCACCATTACTGATTATATACAGTATCTTACATGTGTGTTGGCAGGAGGCAGGTCCAAAAAGCCAGAGCCTGCAATTTTATAAGGCTATTTAAAGAAATGCATCTTGATTAAACATTACAGAATCTTGATTAAGCACTAAAAAAGTTGCCAAGCCATGGAGCCAGATTTTTACTAAATGGAGACCTGATGAATGTGTGATGGATTTTTGTCTTTTATATCTTGCATCATTCTTATAATGTATCAGAAGAAGGCTGTCAAAGCTAAAAACAAAACTATAAATAATAACTGATATAATTAAATGTTTGTATACCCAGAAGGTAGGACTAGAGAACATTGCTGGGGGCTCTGCTGTACCATATAATATCGAGTTTCTGAATTTTCTGGCACTCATTTGTTTGTGTCAAAGTTTAACATCAATTGTTGTATTTAATAGATTGTTATGGTCCTAAAGGTTCTTATTGGGCCATATGGCAATAAAAGTTTTACATGCAAATAAAGGGCAGTAAATAATCCTTAGTATTTATTTATCAATCAGTGGTATGTGCCATGACTATTATTATTAAGGTGTGCACTACGATCATTTTATTGTATTGTAAAATATTCCCAAATTACCTGTATAATAGTGATTTCAAAAGGAAGATAAAGAAACGAATGGACCTGATCCCATTATAGATACAATGTGTACCTTTTAATAAACATAATAGAATGGGATAGAATTAGAGACAAAAATAGTTACTGTTATATTTATATTCACATTCTTACAGCATATTGAAAACCGTTGAACACATTCTCTTTCCCCAGATCACCAAGAACTTCTAGGTCAGAGATTCTCAAACTGGGGGTCGGGACCCCTCGGGGTTGTGAGGTTATTATGTGGGGGGCCATGAGCTGTCAGCGTCCACGCCAAATCCCGCTTTGCCTCCAGCATTTATATTAAAAGGTGTTTTTTAATTTATAAGAGGTGTTTTTAATTTATAAAAGAGGTTTTTAATTTATAACACTCAGAGGCTTGCTATGTGAAAGGGCTCACCAGTACAAAAGTTTGAGAATCACTATCTAGGTCTAAGTTACACCAAGGATAAGTTAAAAGGCAGATTCTAAACCTCTGCAAACAGTGCTGACTCCACTTTCACTAAAGCAATGCAAACAGTGCACTGGACTCCAGTAACTAGACAGATACTCTGAGATTTATTCCAATATAGCTTTATTCCCTATTGCTCCTTAATGTGCTACAGTCAAGTCTCAATGCTCCATCTCCCTCCCTAACTTCAACTCATTTAATTGCCCATGAAAGAGGAGATGCATGTCTTTCTGGCTATTCTGGCTGGTTGCAGGTGTCAGAGCCTCCATGACCAGGAGTGCCAGCAAACTCATTATATTGCCACATAGTTTATTTTAATGGGAGTAGGAGTAGGAGATCTTTTAAATCAGTCTATCTGATCTGAAAATTTTGTGTGAAGAAGCTTCACAGCTTTATATTTTCACTTGCTTTAGTAAATAGTAACTTCATGAAACAGAGGATGACTTCACATTTTGATGATACCAGTACAGTCCTGCATTCAATGATGGGAAGATGGAAAAACATGTTTTGTGATACAGATTGCCATCTCCTGGCCCCTGGAGTCCCTCCCGCAACACACAATGTCAGACAATGGTAAATAAATCTGACTTGCTATAAGGTCCAAAGCCATTACCTTCTGGCTTTACTTGTTTAGTGCATTGTTCTACAGTTGTACCTTATGACTAGGGATCGTAGACATCAACTAGTCTGGAATAATTTTGTCTGGGTTTGGAGATATTTTTAGGTTACATTTTGAAATAAAAAACTGTCATTTAAAACATTCAAAGCCTTCAATTCAAGCAAGCAAACAAAATTGGCTGATTTTATGTTTTTATTGATTGTATGTTTGTATCCCAATTTTGACTATTCTCTTGGTCTTTCTCATGTTGCCTTCAATGGAGTTTCTACTGACTTAAACTAGTGCGTGTGAGAGGAGATTCCCGTCCTCTCTTCTTGATGGCCCTGACCGAGGCTCAGTCCAGCAAAGCACTTAAGCACATACTTTACTTTAGCTACATGAATGGTCACATTGCTTAAATGAAACTACGAATGTGCTTAAGACTCAGTGCCCCAGAAATCGATGGATCATGAGCTAAATAGAGTATGTTACTGCTATGCTTGTCATACCACATGCTCTGACTCAAGGTAGGTCCACACAACAGCGGGTAGGCTGACACACACACTAGCTCAGCTTGAATTAGCATGCTATAAATAGCAGTGGGGTTGTGGTACAGGTAGCGGCTCAGGCTAACTGCTTGAGTACAAGCCTGACCAACCTCTGGGTACATACATAAAGGGGCTAACCTGAACTGCTGTGGCCTCACAGCTCTTTTTATTGCACTAGCACAAGCAGAGCTAGTGTGTCTGTGAAGCTGTGCTGGGAAGTACACTTCAGCTCCCATGTAGGCATATCCATAGTGGGGAGGGGGATTGTTTTAGATACATGGTTTTAATGAAGTTACAATGATTTATACCAGCTGAGAACCTTACATATAATATGTTACCAACTCTTGTGATTTAGTGCAACTCTCACAATAGTTGGTGTTTTTATTAAACCCCAGCTCTCAGAGGCATGAGATTATGTGAGAACCAGGTCTTGTCTTTAAAAAAAAAAAAAAAAAAAAAGTAAGTTTTCAGGCTTCATGGTTGTGGAGGAAACCTTAGAAATGTGGCCCAAGTGTATGCTAAAGACTCAAAAACTAGATAGCAAGTAAATCATTAAATTTATTATTTTTTAAAATCTTCTGATTTTTGGGGGGAGTGTAGCTCATGATTTTTGAACATTTGGGATAAACTATACTGTATATGAGTATGGATAGAAATACTCTCTAGTATAAAAAAGCTGTGTGAGATTGAAGAAAAGTTCACTGAAACAGATTTTTACAAGTCCTGTTTATAATCTAGAAACAGTTGCTGATATCTGAGAGCTAACTAAATTGATTAAGTATTTGTGAAACGGGCTGGGCTTTTATTTGTTTTTTTTATTAAAAGAATGTAAATTTTGTAAAACCAACAAGTTAACAAGTATATATTTTTATGAAGATCTTAAAGACAGATATTGTGAAGGTAAAGTTCTAAAGTGCACATAATTTGTCCTTTCCAGATTTTTGCTACATTACTTTTCTTAGCTATGCTAAGGCAAGACCAGAAATTAGTTTCTCAGCCACCTGTCAGAATGTTTAAATATAAGGGCAAATTGTTAAGCAAAACAAATGTTCCCACTCAAGTAAAAGAAGGAAGATTTGGCCGATCTGTTAAGAATATTATTTTCATACCATAGGGCAAAAATCAATAACATATACATATGAAACATCACAGTTAGGTTTCACTTTCATCTAGTTTGCCATGGAACTCACTGTAATAAAATATGTAACAAAGATGGTTTCTAATTGACTGGAGACATTTTTTTCTACCAGAATGAATACAGTTTGTGAACCCACCAGTTTAGTCTGATATATGCTGATATAACTAAAGTCGATGGCTATGCAGAATAGCCTTGAAAAAAAAAACATAGCTACCACTAATACTGTAGATTTTCCTTTAGTTTCCTCAATACAAAGGAAATGTGCTGTTTTCATAGTCAAAAACCAGATGATGTTTATAGCAATGAGGCATCCTCCCAGCCATCCCACTGCTGCTGATTCTCAGGAATATTTTGCTGCTATGTTAGCAAAGGGGTTGCATTAAGGTATTCTGTCCTAAAATTGTTTGTAAGACGGGTCAAAAATTCTAAGTGGGACATCAAGGAGAGCAGCATTTTGATCATTAAAACTTGAACTTCAGCATGAAACAGGGACAGTCTTTAACCACAAGTATTTTCATCAGTGCATTTTATGACAGCAGGGAAGGAGAATATGCATGATTATGCCTAGAACTGAAGGATCTCAGAAAACTAATTCTAATGGAGGAAAATATCTGATTTCTGTTCATACTGTATGTTTTCCATGGCTCTGAGAGCAATTGAGGTAAAGTCAGTTTTATTGCACACAGGTTGTTTTGGGGTGGTGTGTAGGGGTGGAGATTTAATTTGCTTCCTGTTTTTTTTTTAAAAAAAATCTGAAACATAAAATTAATATGCTTTTCCCTAAAACTCTATCAGTGACTAACTTCATTTCACATGAGAAAACAACTGTACATGTCTAATGGATTACATTTAACATTGCTAAAATACGCCAGTAAAAGACTTGTGACTGGGGTGGAGGGTTTGAAATAGAGGAAACCTCAGATCAATCAATCAGATTATTTTACAGTTATCACATTCTTGTGAGTTCTGGGTCTCCAGTACTGTTTTGTTCACAGTACATTCTCTTTCAAATTTAAGGATCTGCCAATAGCCAGATATTCTTTTGTACAACTGCCATGTTTTGAAACAAAATGTTTAACAGTTTAATAACTTTTGTGGGGAAATTGTGAGTGTGTGTGTATATATATATATATATATATATATATATATATATATATATAAAGGAATCCTATGTGCTGGAATTCAGATAAATTGTGCATCTGATAACATTAATAAACTTGTAAAAAAGTTTTTTCCACAAAGGAAGGCAAACTAATTTGTCTATTAAAAAATGTTACTTTTCAAATGTTACATGCATTATTGACAAACGTAAATACAGACTATTTACCAATTCTGTGTCCGGTTGTTTTTATATGTCTTTAGAAATGATATAGTTGTGCTCATGTTCCTCTTGATTTTAATGGAGCAGGGAGGTGGGGTAGGACTGGAGCCTGTATTTTTTCTGCATTATCTTGTGCATAATTTGAGAAGTGAAATATAAAGTATAGGGTTGTCAGCTCATTGAATAGGGAGGTTTATCTGCAAAGTCCTGTCTATCAAGAGAAGACTTTGCAAGAAAGCAGTACAGAGGTGAAAATAATTTACAGTACTAAGGACATTTTCCCACTGTCAGCATTCATCTTTTTCTAAAAGGTCTCGCTTTTTACTAAATTAATTAAAAGCCTTCCTTCCTTCTGATATAAGATTTACAATTATTACCCCCAAAATGTTCTTGTTTAAAGAATTTCACACCAAAATATGTCAGTCTCCCCCCAGTTCTTTTATTTGCCTTGTGACAATTTGAGTAAGTTCAATATTTAGACCCCTATTGTGCCCCTATATCTATCCATACACCAGTCTTCCCCACTGTGTGCAGAAGAGGGTTCAACTATCTCCCTGGCACCATCCCCCACTGCTCCAGAGTCTGCAGAGACCACTCAGTGTGACCTGCAGTCTACACTGGTTTGTATACCAGTGGTGCTTGCGTAGGCAAGGTGGAATAAGCCCAGCTTCAAGGTAAGGAGAATGGGCACCTTCCATTCTCACCTTCCAGGCCTGGGTGAGTTCCTCGGATAAGATGATGCAGACTCGGGCTGTATGATGTATTCAGCACAGCTTCCCCTGTCCCTGGGTTCTGAGCACAGTTGCAGCCAGGAGCAGTCCTTGGCTGCATGGCTTTGTCACAGATTGGCTGGCCCTTTGTGGGGAGCTAAGCTCAGCCTTGCCTGTGACACTGGTTCTGGTCTGGCAATTCAATTATAATTAGTGACTCCAGGTGTGAAAGGATCAGGAAAATACTGAGGAGGGATGGGGGAGAGCTCACTTAAAAAGGACACAGGACAGAAGGTCAGGCACTCCCTGGCTCTGGGAAGGGCTTGGGGAAAGCAGGCTGTAGAGCGGCACAGAGATGGAATCAGTCCCTGTGGTGGGCATTGGAAAGGGGGCAAAACACAGAGATGCTGTCTTGAGGGGTCTGCCTTCCAGCAGAGAAAAAAGGAGCTTGGAGGACCTACGGAGAAGCCAGAGGTCTAGGAATCACAGGAGAGGCTGTGCTAAGCACAGGCTGCAGGGAAGTAACACAAAGGCTTTGAAGGTAACAAGTGGCCCAGGGAAACAGCAGTGTGTCTGAAGGCGCAGACCTAACTGCTTACTATAGGGTCTCCAGGCCAGAACCTAGAGAGGATCGTGGGCCAGGGTTCCTCTGCAAGCCCAGCGTAAGGACTATTGATCTAGGTAGAGTAGGGTTGAGGAGTGAGCCTAAATGACAGGCTGAAGAATAACCCTAGAAGAGGTAGAAAAATCTTTTAAGTTGGGACGTTTTTGAACTTTTTGTTGTACTCTTTTCACCCCCGATAGACGGGACGTAGCTGGAGGGCTGAGTTGTGATAGAATCCGGCCATTGCAGGGCCAAAGAGGCAACCAACAGGAGGCACTAGAAGACCCCTGCAATGCCTCAACCCAACAGAAGGAGATGCTACGGTGGTGAGTGCGACTGCCTACAGGCTCCAATGAAGTAGGCTGCATTAATAACACCAGTTTTCCCATTAGGACTCTCTTGTGAGTCATGTTTTAAAGGCTAATTCTGCCCTCAGATATGTATGTAACTCCCAAAGTTCTCCTAGTTTTTATGAAGCCCAGAACTCCAAATAAGGTCCTTTACGTTCTGAGGATGAACTGGATGCCTGCAAATCTGGGTTAAGTTGATCTGTGTAGCTTCCCACAAGCAATCACTTCATTGCAAATTGGTAGCCTGATGATAAACCACATAGTGGCTTCATGTGACTGTTAGCAGAGATCTTCTGTTATGTTAAAATGATGGAGGATTCACTGGAATGAATAACCACCGCACTGCACAACCATGCAGCTGATCCTTCAGATGCAAGTGAATTAGTGATGCTACCTTCTTTTAATTGTACAGTCAGGGACTTGGAGATGACTAGTTTTTGACAGCTGGGAATATTATTCTAGCTAAGAATACTGGCCCTCAACAAATAGTGAATTATTACCTTTTTAAATGGTCTTTTAAGCCTGCTGTTTATTGGAGACAATGTACCTCTTCACAAGTTGATCTTCCTTTGTGACAGTTATGTGCATCGGGGATCAACTCCATGGACTGGCTTCTTCCCTCCCCTACAACAGTTCTCATTCTATTAAACTCCATTAATTTCAATAGTGTTACACCAGTGAAAGTAAAAGGAGTACCAGGCACCATGCTTCTGCAAGTGGTATCTGTTCTGCAACAAGTCCTTTTGAAAAAAAAAGGAAGTGAAGAAATGTAAGTTCTAGGCATTACTGGTTGTTGCCTAGATTATATTAAATCATACACCTGAGAAAATCACTTGGCATAGCAACCAATGTTCAACAAGCAAATCCTGGCTAGAAAACAGCCTATGAACAGCACAAGTACAGTACAGTATATCACAAGAAGACAAAGTCCAGACTTCAAGGAGTAAAATTGTTTCAAGCAATCAGTTAAACCAAGAGGCACCATCTCCAGTTGTCTCCAGTAGGTTCTTTGATGCCTGGGTTGGAAGAGCACGTACAAAATAGACTTTGAAATGTTTGTTCAGCCTGAAAAAAATCCTTGTTGCAAGTAACTTGACCAATATGTGCACATACAATGGTGAGGCCGAGCAACTTAATGAGAGAACTGGCTCTTATCTAAGAAAACATTTTTTTTTCTGGTTATTGTGTGTACCACAAAGCAAGTAAATTTCTACACCATATACCTCATCAACCAGGGAGATGAAGTATGTTACTCTGCAGAGTATAGCATCTTTTTCCTTCCCACCATTAGTAGAATAAGAAGATAGCAGCAGAGAATATTGTGCTTTTAGGTTGAGTTGGCCATTACGCTCTCAGTGATTTTAAACTGCTGGCAAGGAGAGGGAAAGTATCGTTGTCTTATATAATTAATATAAAGTAGGGACAATATAGTTTTTCTGGAAACCTTGGACTTGTAGGTTCCTGCCCTGGCCTTACAGATTGTGAAAGCTTGCAGTTAACCTTCCAGATTGTTTGTTTTCCTGGAAACCAAGTTGTTCATCAGTCTGAGTTAAAGGTCCTATGCATGTGAGATATATAGAGATATATAAAAAGCTACTTTTTCTTTTGATTTAGCAACCTTTCTTTCAGAAGTTTTTTTTAATGACCAGAATGGCTAAAGTTATAATTAATTTGAAACCAGAGTTTTTTTTTTTAAAGTTAAGTTAAACATGCTCTGGTAACCATAATCTTGAGCACTACTGTACCTACTGCTCTTTGGTTTGATCTCTGCTTTAATGGATTCCAGCTTCTGCTGTGTTTCAAATAAAGAAAGATATTTCGGAACCCCAGAGAATAATAAAATGCTAGGAGAAACTTCAAAGGAAACTTGCAGAGACAAAAGCATTTAAATGCTGAGCTGGTGACCTGCTGAATATTTCTGTAACCATAAAAGATGTCAGGCCGCTTCAAATGTAGAAACAGGTGAAAACTGAAGTGATGACACATTGACAAGTATACTAGGACTGCCAGTTAGCCAGTCTCTTTTAAACAAGGAGTTCCAAGGGATTTTGGGGGGCCTGAATCTTTCTTCTCTCACCTCAACATAATACCCCTGACTTGAATGGAGTCATTCCTGACCATTCTGAGAGAAGAATTACTTATTTGTGGCTTCACTTTTTCATTGTTTTTGGTGCTCATGGGATGCCTCATCATTAGCTAACAGCTGAAATGAGCACTAATAGGTCCTCTGTAAGCATCCTCATACATTTCTGCCAATCAGAATGTGTTACAGCCCTTCTATTCCAATCCTGGGCCTCCCTTAGGGAATGGCTTTCAGTCAGGATGAACTTTGTTCTGTCCTTTGAACTGTTACAAATATCAACTAGGGGGCTAGGCTCTGCTGGCCAGATACTTGTAACATTGATAGCAGAATACTTTTCTCTTGTGATGGTGTTTTGGCCTGCCACAAAACTTACATAACTTTAAGTCCTTGAAATAGATAGCTCCTAGAAGATTTAATTTATAGGAGCACAGGGAAGATGTTGCACTTGTCTTATTCCCTTTTTTGGCCACTAGTAACAGGGATAACCTGCAGCCATATCCACTTTGCTCTGTGATTTTTGTAACTCGCTTGATTACAGTTGGCCACTCATAGTCATTAACAATTGTAGGCACATTTTATAACAATAATGGTGGTAGACTCTACAACTCCTGTATTTGCATTTGTCTACTGTAGGCTGGCTGAGCGACATGTTGCTTCCCATCTTTAAAAGCTGTAATGTTGTGTCAGTGCTTAGTCTATTCCTACCCCAAAGGTGGTTACATTTCAAAGAATGGTGAAGTGATACTGCTTTGAACTAAGTCTTCCTGAACAGTTTCAAGCTAGTGCATTAACTCATTGTGTTACTTTCCCTTTTTATGGAAATCTTATATAGACAAAACAATCAGACTCTGAATTGTTTGAATTCTGCACAAGCAGTAGGATACAGCATGGCAGTAGGTCACCTCTAATACATCAGAGGTGGTTTGTTCTGTTTGAACTCCTAGAGAATGTTTCTTTTCCTAAGATATTTCTTCTTACTTGATTGCCAAGTTCTAATGAAGTATGAGATTTGTTGTTGTCTCCTGGCGCACTGGGGACTGTGTTTTGCCTGCACATTTTTTCATGACCTGGTGTCAGCAGCATAACCAGGATATGAGCTAATTTGTATTCTTGGACAAGCAGCTGAATGCGTCTCAGCAAGAGAGAAGAATACATTTGATCAGGCCAATGAAGTTAATTAGGCAAGATAGAAAATTAACGCTAATCCACCAAAGTGATTTTTGAAGTTGCAGGTTAGAAACTTTCACCCCAGTGGAAATCAAACCTAGCTAAGCTGTCACAGCATTAAGACTGAATAAAAATTCACAAGAAAATAGTTAACTAGCTGTAAGTGTTGCAAAAGAGTTGTGTAGCTCACTTAGCAAAGAGCCAATTCACCAACTCAGCACAAAGATCTTTGCACTTTAATGCAACAATCATATAATACTTGTATTTTTTAATTAGACAATCTAGCCATAGTAAAGCCAGGCCATCCTGCCCTCCCCCTATCTTACAAAATAGAGTTTCTTATCACTAAATAATGCTACTGCTCTCTCAGTCCTTTGGGTGCCATGGGAAAACCGATGAATTTACTCAAATATGTTGGCAGCAGAGAAGAGGGTTTACGAACAAAATATTTACAGACAAGACTTATCCCTATGGCTGTGGTCTAATTCCTTTCTTACTATACTTCATGAGGGTGAGGGAAGCTGTGTGCATCTCTTTAAAGAATATTAAAGGGCAAGTTCTGGCCTGATTTACTCCCTTGCAACCTCAGTAAAGTAACTGCTTTAAAATCCTCTTTTTAAGAAGCACACTAGTGACGATTCTGAAAATGCAAATCTCTGCTCTACTTGAGAACAATATTTTGTCTTGTGACTGTTCAAAATCACCCCTGGAAACAATGTATGAAGTCCATGGTTGTTGGAGCTGTAATGCTACCAATGGCCTGATCCTGGTAGGGTGGTACCTTCAGTCTCTGAGTCAGTACCGAATCCTACACGTTGCAAGCTTTTCATCTGAGGAACTCCCATTGGATCTACTTACAGCAGCATAAGGCTTGTAGGATTGGGCCCTTGAATGGGAGCTGATTGCCCTTAGCTCGTCGCATGAGGTGCTCAGCCTCTTCCTCTAACAGGTTTCAGAGTACCTACAATTTTGAGTGTCTCCAGAAAGGAGCTACTAACTGAGCAGACATTGCCCTGTGCCTAGTGAAAGTGTCCCTCCTTTAGCAGAGCTTTCAAATTACATAACAATATTTGACAGCCCATGTCCACTTCTGGCACTCAACCCACCATTGTAAAAACTTTGGATACAGTACATTACAACATTTGCTTCATTTGCACTTGACAAACCCCTAGGCTATTTGTCTGACACAATTTATACCAAAAGCCAGTGTGAGTGTTTATTTATCACCACTGCTTTTCAAGTTCAAATAGGGGACTCAACTCTATATGGCTGTGCATTTCAAATCTCGTAAATGAAAACTCACTATTGGCCAATAACTTTGTTCCTGACATGTTTATCTTGCTTTTCATTGTATCTACCACGGGGAGGGATAGCTTACTGGTTTGAGCAGGGTTGTGAGTTCAATCCTTGAGGGGGGCCATTTAGGGATCTGGGGCAAAAATTTGTCTGGGGACTGGTCCTGCTTTGAGCAGGGGTTTGGACTAGATGACCACCTGAAGTCCCTTCCAACCCTGAGATTCTGTAATTTCTTTGGAGAAGGCTACAGGGATACTACACTTACAGACAGAAGTTTGGGTTCAAAACTTTTCCAATGAAATAACTGTTTCTTTCATGTACTGACTCAGAAATTGTCCATTTGGGTTCAAAGCAATGTGAACACAATGGACCTACTGCTTTCCATGGCTCAGGAGGGCTGAAATTCACCGCAGTACAGAGGGCTGTACATGAGGCCTTATGGGCAGCACCAGTTACACCCTGTATTATGAGCATAAGTGGTACAGAAGGCCCTGTGCAATGATTTTTAACACAGCAGGACTGACACTGTTAAGTTACTGCATGGTGACATTGGAGAGCACACAGTTTGTCTCTCTGCTTAGAAAGGAGAACTGCAGTTTCTCAGATGTCACTGTAGGTAAATGTTCACTTTATAATGACAACACTGAGTGACTCTTTTTTCATGCACTTCTGATAAAACCAAACTTGGTGCTCTGTGAAGGAATTTTTCAGCACCACACAATTTGGGGAGTACATGCACAAATGCCATTTCTTGCTTTATTTTCAGAGTTAAACATTTTTTTTTTGTCAGAGCTGGATTGAGTGTCTACATAAATTCTTAATCGTGGGGCTGAGTGGGGAATTTGTAATTGAATTTGAATGCTTCCTCTTCCCATGGCAGTCATCTAGAATTGCCAGAGTGGCTCAGCTCAGCTGGCCATCCAGGTTCCCATCTTGCAATCAGCTCTGTGCAGAGTATGCGTAGGAAGGACTCATTGGATAGCTGGAACCTGGTGTGGTATTCTGTCTCTCAAATTGGCCAGCGCTGGAGCAGCAATTTTATGGGCACCAGATTGTGCACGTTACTACAGCATCCTGATAATAAGGACAGCTGTGTGTATGTTTGTACTGGGGAGAAGGAGTGGGGGAAAGCAAAATATAAATACATTTTAAATGGGAAAAAGTAAAAAGATTATTGACAAAGATGTATCCATAAAGTCACAGGCTTAAATCTCATGATCAAATGAAAATAAAGCTAGATGCTGACGTTTCCAAACCTAATGCATTTTATGAGCATATTTATTATTATGTGCATATAGATACACTTATGTTTCATTTTAGAAGTAACTGAGAAGGTCAGCATCTTTCCCCTCTTACAATCCATAAGTAGCATATGTAAACATGAGGCAAGGAATCTCCAATTCCCCTAAAAATCAAAATTTGGGGAGTGTAAAATCAGGTCAAATGGATAATTTTCATATTAAATTTGGCAAAAAGAAAAAAAAGATCATTTATTTTCAACCACCGTGTCATAAACAGATGGTTAAGGGTTAAGGTCTCTTTTACCTGTAAAGCGTTAAGAGGCCCAGTAAACCTGGCTGACACCTGACCAGAGGACCAATAGGGGGACAAGATACTTTCAAAACTTGGTGGAGGGAAGTCTTTGTTTGTGCTGTTTGTTTGGTTCGTTGTTCGCTCTTGGGGCTAAGAGGGACCAGACGTTTCTCAATCTTTCTGAATCAGTCTTTCATGTCTCAAAATAGTAAGTAATAGCCAGGCAAGGTGGATTAGTCGTATGTTTATTTCCTCAACTTGTAAATGTGTGTTTTTGCTGGAAGGATTTTTACCTCTGTTTGCTGTAACTTTGAATCTCGGGCTGGGTGGGGGTGTCCCTCTAGTCTATATGAATCTGAGTACCCTATAAAGCATTTTCCATCCTGATTTTACAGAGATAATGTTTACCTTTTCTTTCTTTAATTAAAAGCTTTTTTTTAAGAACCTGATTGATTTTTCCTTGTTTTAAAACCAAGGGAGAGTCTGAACTCACCAGGATTGGTGGAAAAAAGGGGATGTTAATTCCTCTTTGCTTTTAAGATCAAGAGTTTGATCTTGTAGCCTTCAGGCAACCAGGAGAGAGAGTCTGTGGGAAAAGGAGGGGGATGGTTAATTTCTCCTTGTTTTAAGACCCAAGGGGTTTGGGTCTTGGGTTCCCCAGGGAAGGTTTTGGGGGAACAGAAAGTGTGCCAGACATTAACTTCTGGCTGGTGGCAGTGTACCAAATTTAAGCTAATAATTAAGCTTAAAAGTAATCATGCAGGTCCCCACTTCTTGAACTCTAAAGTTCAAAGTGGGGGAAAAACCTTGACACACCGATGTGTTCAAGTTCAGAAGAGCAGTTGCACAGAAGTAGAAGCATAGCTTGCATGTGTCAACTTCTAACCCTAGCAGAGGCTGTTTCTGCTACCATACTCCAAAGAGAGCTTTACTTGCAGAATTGGCTGCTAGGAGCACAAAATCAGTTCACTCTCCAGCTACTCCAAACAGGTTCCTTCATGGCCAATGGCACCCATTTAAGTAATTCTGGCCCCTCCTGATCTGAGGGATGAGATAGCTACTTTGTGTGACCACAACCATCTGGTTGTCTTTTGACTGCAAAGGATCTCCACCGGAGTGCATATCAGGGTGCCTGCCAGTGTAGTGTAGGGAATGACTCTGGCTGATCGCTTGAACTATCCTACGTGGGTCAGCTAGGCATACCCCTCATGTCCTCAATTTATAGTATTGCAATAGAGGAGGTTCGTCTGTCTTTGCTAGGAAGTTGGCAAATAACCTGGAAGGGACTCAGTTTAGTACAGTTCAGAGAAGAAGGAAAAAAACAAACAACCCCTCCTCCCACCAAAACCATGTTTGTATTGAATTAATGCCAGGAGGGACTGTAGCATAACGGACATCATCTGTTTCTCATGTGTTTTCTGTGAAAGAGAACAGATACCAAAAGAGAACACCATGTGTAATTTATTACAGCAATTACATTCTTGGAACTTGTGCTGTCTGAGTTTTTGTCACTTTTGGCATTTTTTTCTTTCATGTTTTCCCTCAGGGAAAGCAAAATGGTAGCAAGGGGGACAGAGAGTGAAACTAGACCCTTTGTGACTATAATCCAAAGTAATTGGATTTGCCTGTGACTCATTAGACAAAATCCCATCCAGCACCATGTGGGTAAGCAGGACAAGTGGAACATATTTGGGAGCACCCAAAACTATCGTTTAGGAGCCAAAGTTTGCTCTCTGTCAGACTGTTATAAATCTGGAGTAATTCCTTAAAATTAGTGCAGTTACTCTTGACTTGCAACAGTGTAAATTAGAGCAGAATTTGCCCTTAAGATTTTATTAACGCTGCCTGTCACAGATGAAAAAAGGTTAGATGATGGGTCTTGATTCAGTCAGTGTAATTGGAATACTAAAGAGAAAAACTTGAACTGCATTGGAATTTCTCTATAAGAGATTTTGGCTACACCAAGGCACAGTTGAGGGAAAAATTGTAAGGGAGGACATGATGTTACACAGATGGTATTTGCTCTTTGGACTTCTTTCACCTTATACATGGAAACATAGATAAAATAAAGGCCAAGAAACTTTTTGATCATGAAGGTTATGTTGAGCAACACACATCTCTGTGTTTGTGCTGGAAAGCTGTGGTTAACTCATCATGGGCAATTGCTTTACCTTATTGGACCTTTAAATACAGAATAAGTATGTACATAACTAAGCCCTAATATTAATACGTTGCACCCAGCCCGAGTAGCTGGATGAGGCTGCAGGAGCTTGGTGGAGAACAGGGAGGGGACTATTAGTCATGAAGTGAAAGTCATCCTTCTCTTTTAACATAAACATTTTAATATGCTGGACAAAATGGTGCCAATTGGCACTGAATTGGCTGATTCAAGTTTTTAGGTGCAAATTCCCTAAAGGAAATACAAAGATGATCACTGCATTATCACATTATTTACTTATTATAGGCTTGATGCTGCAAAGTTTACTCATGTACAACTTCCACTAAGTAGGCACCACAGGATCAGGCTCTACATGTGTAATACTGTGGTAAATGAGCACGTAGCAGAGACCAAATACTGGAGAGAGGAAAAGTGGTGGCGGTAGACTCCTCATCTTGTGATCCTTTTAGCAGCCATTCCCCCGTTCTTGTATTTATTTATAAAATCACAGTGAAGCACTGAGGTAAACATGGTTCAAGCAAGAGACAATTGATTTAATGATTTCTGCATGTTTTTAATTTATTTGTTTTCTCAGTTCTCTCAGATGTCCATATCCCAGTTAGAAATCGGTCAGAGATTGGCAGCCTAATCTAATATTTTCTAGCATTTTGCCCATTGCTTGCCATTTTAATTCTTGCGCAACTACAGTTTTAAAACTTGAAATGATTTAAAACATCTTCTTCATGTGAAGAAGTGAAAGAAGGCCTGCTTTTGTAATCAAGCAATCCAATTCCAGATGGTACTGAAGTACTCAAACCATGCTCCATTAAACAGAAGCTGCTATCTTCTGCATTCACCAGATAGACTATAAGTATGGATAATATGATTACATGTCTGGCTTTTTCAGTTGACACCTGGAGCTTACCTACTATTAAAAGTAAGCAAGAGACAGTTTACAATGGCCCAATGCTTGTACTTGAACAAACAGGAGTAGTCCTTATTTGCAGTCTGATTTTTGCATGTCTAGCTGATCCTAGATCACATCATCACCAGAACCACCATGTTTGGCTTCTCATAACAAAGTTCACCCCAATTATAGTTTACTAGTACAGATGGGAAGAGAACATGTTGATATTATAGCTTCCAAACTAAGAAGCCACTTTGGACAATTAAACATTTTCCAAATCTTGTTCAAAGACGAGAAAATGATGCTAGTGTTATAGATTTAAAGTATCTGTGGAAAGCCTCATGCACCGGAAATAATTTCACTAAGATATGACCTGTGTTCCACCTTAGAATACAGTAAAAATCAATAAATTGTTTCTGCAATTGGTTAAATGCCAAAGCTAAACTAGGAAATTTAATCAATCCAAGAAGCCATTCATTAGGTGAGTATTATGATGTTGTGTAGGATCTTCCTGGCTGAAAGGACATAATCCTGTAAAGGTGGGAAACAGTCTTTTGCCCTTCTAACTCTGTAGACACTGGGAGTTGGACTAAATGAGTAAAGCATACAGTGTGAGTTGTAAAAATTTTATTGGTTTGGCTGCTTTACTCATGAGTGGCAAATCTGTAAGCTATATGGGTCCTTTCATACATGTCCAGGGAAACCTTTATGCCACTACTCTCAGCTTCATGTCACACGTTAGAAAAACTTACTTCAGAAATGTTTTAAGTTCTTTATTGGTATGTGATGGGTGTATAGACCCAATTTGTGGCAGTCTATGACGTGGGTCAGTTACTTCTCCAGCTGCAACTAATTGGCCACTTTATCATGATGGTGATAAAAGGCTGCAGCTGAGGCAAAGGTTGGTGACTGACAGAAAGCCTATAAATCCTTCTGAGAAAGTGCTTGAGTAATAAATGGGGGGAAAGCCATACAGAGAGGTGATGTTCTAGAGAGCAAGTAGCAGAGAGTGCAGCTCCAGGACAGATGCTTGCTAGTAGGCAAAGGTAGGAAGCAGCCCAGGGAGTTAGTGAGATACTGTAAGAAACAGCCCCTACCTGTTTATCACAAGGACCCTGGGCTGGAACCCCGAGGAGAGGGTGGGCCTGGCTTTTCTCCCCTGTAGCAGGGGAGATGTAAGCCTTGAGATAAAGGGGCAAGGACTAATGTGTCTGGACTGAGACTGAAAGTGTGACCTAGATTCATTGAATGTCAGGTGTGTGTTTGGGCTTTCCTGTTAGGCTTGAAAGCTGAGCTGTGAGGAAGACTAGACTGCTGAGTGGCCTGAGCTGTAGCTGACTGGGGGTAGAGGTGAGAGAGACAAAGGGGTTGTTATTCCATGCCCAGCTATGACATATAGAGATATCCTATCTCATAGAACCGGAAGGGACCTTGAAGGTTATCAACTCCAGTCCCCTGCCTTCACTAGCAGGACCAAGTACTAATTTTGCCCCACATCCCTAAATGGCCCCCTCAAGGGCTGAACTTACAAGCCTCGGTTTAGCAGGGCAACGCTCAAACCACTGAGCTATCAACCAGTCACTGACCCCCATAGTACTTTTTAATCTTTCTGCCTGTAAATCCCATTCCTCTTGAACCTAAATGTACAAGTATTGAAGGGAGAGGAAAATCATAACTAATAAAATGTTAGCCTGAGAAATTACATACCATAGCCTCTTCTATACATAACAATGTTGTCTGCATGAGATAAGCTCTGATGCCTTGGGAACATCTAGGCTCCACTGGAAAGCTGAGAATCCTGTCTTTCCTATAAAACTTATATCTCTAGCCCTGCTGGGTAATGAGATTCTAGGCATAAATCTGTCTCTCTTCCTAGAATGACTATTGCTCATCCTGGATCTTGGGCTCCTGTGGCTTTGGAAGGCAATCCCTCATTTGAGGGAATATTTTCTACCGGGCAGAAAACAAACAACAACAACCCCCGCCCCCCCAAACCATTCAGAGGTTTAGAATGGTGGTGGTAATACCAGCAGAAACGAATTGCTGAGCAGAGTCAAGGGTGAGGCTGTTAAAGGTGCATGGTAAGCTACATTTATCATATGGCTCTAGGATTTATCACAGGCATGCCCCTACCAAGGTGCACAATAAATGAAGCCTGTATTCTGCTTCTGTTAAAGTCCAACAACAAAGCTCTCATTTATTCCAAAAAGCTGACTTAAACCCTGAGTGAGAGAGGATATTGGTGCAATCTTGCTTTATTTGGAAGTTATCAGTTTTGCTCCTCTCTCCAAAAAGAGCAGGATTGGGCTCCCTTACTTTAAAGTAAATATCAGATGGAAAGGGTGAATGTGACTGGAGAGAGACAATGAAGGAGAACTTCACTGCTGCTTAAAAAGGTTGTTTACAATATCCTGGATGGTAACTGAGTGATGTTTGGTTCTCAATGTATAGCAGCTTTACTTCAGTACACCTCTACCCCGATATAACGCGATCCGTTATAACACTAATTCAGATATAATGCGGTAAAGCAGCGCTCTGGGGGGGCGGGGCTGCGTGCTCCAGTTAATCAAAGCAAGGTCAGCATAATGCGGTAAGATTTTTTGGCTCCCAAGGACAGCGTTATATTGAGGTACAGGTGTATTATAATGTTTTTCCAGGGACATGATAGTTCTAGCTGTGAGCACTTAAGACTTCACTTGTGTGGGGGTGAAGGTGAGAAAGGAGCAAAAGTCTGCACCTTTCTCCAGAGCTCTTATTTAGGAACTGGTAAAAATGCTGTCCCTAATACCCCTTGAATTAAGGGAGTGAGCTAGCTAGTCTGCCTGGTGGCTCTCAGTGGCCCCAAAGGGTTGTGACCAGCCAGGATGGGCCAAAGCCCAGGCTAATCTGCCTGTCCTGCTCCTAGTGTGCAGAGGGTGGTGCAAAGTGAACATCTGTGGCCGAAGTCAAAAGTACAGCTCACCATAGTGCTCCATGCTCCTGTTCAAGAACCTGAGAATATCACTATTCAAGATGGCTGCAGGCACACCCCTGAAAGCAACAGGTAGCCCCAGCTGGAACTTAACTTCTAGAAGAGACTCTTCCCCCACTTTCACGCAACTTCCTCTGTTTTTTTGTTCTCATCCTTGTTCAGTGACAATGAAAACCCTTAACTGCTCTTTGTACATCATACCCCGCCAGCCATTCATTACTGTATAAAGGTTATGCTACAAATACAGATTCATGGCTAATGAATAAGGACATTTTGGAAAGCCTGAAGAAACAAGAGCAAGCCTGTACATACAAAGAAAGGGAAAACATATGTACCGTATTCCACCTACGTATATAAGGAGTGTGCTCCTTCAACTTAGTTATACAGTGTCACCAAAAACACTACGATCTCTCCCCCCACCCCGTGAAATCCAGACATATGCAATGAACAGCAGTGACACTACTTTCCTAAAAATGAAGTGGATGTTATACTGTAACCTAAAAATAAGAATTCACAAAGGCTGCACACTTTAGAGTGATGCTTTTAAAATAACCTCTATATCTGCAGCCCCTCTGATGATCCTGCAGACAGACAGAGGCCAGCTAGCTCAGCTTGTCTCAGGATAGGATTTTCACCTCAAAACCAAAAATTCTACCTTCTTAGAGCACCCTGCCCCCAAAGGTGAACCAAAAAATCCTTCCTGGACTAACTGACTCCCTTGCCCCTCTTGTCTACCTTCAGTTCCACATGGACTGGGTGAAAAAGAACTGCATCCACCATCTTCCCATCCACATGGAGGCAAAGTAGGAAATAAATCCGTCTCCTCGTTTGGACAAACAAACTCAGTACAAATTTCCATAACTAGCACAGCAATAAGAAAATTAAACTTTACCACTGACTTCTTTCAGAATATGTATAGTTGTTGTAGCTGTTTAGGTCCCAAGATTATAATAGAGACAAGGTGGGTGAGGTAATATCTCTTATTGGTCCAACTTCTATTGGTCGGAGAGACCTTGTCTTTCTTTCAGGATGGAATTCAAGTTTAGGGAGCACAAGGTCGAGACTGGAAAAAAATAGCACCTGCAAAATTTGTAGCTGTGTGGTATGGGCAAAGGCCAAACTGCACACAAAAATTGTATTTTTGTTTTCTTAATTACCATTTTCCCATGCAAATGCTTTTTTCATGTGCAGGTAGATTAATGAATTTGTGAGTTAGGAAGATTGTCTAAAAGTTCTTTCAGTAAATATTTTAGTAGTTATGGGTTTAATATGTGTCTTTGGTTTAATTGTATAAAGCTCCTTGGTATACAACTGCTTGATATGTTTTAATAGGTTCTTTATAAACTAATAAAAACAAATGAAGCAACAATGAAATGGGGCAAGATGTTATGCACATGGTGAAAACTCATCTGCTTAAAATCCTGCCTCTTTCCTTTTTTGTCTAGATGACCCTAGACAGTAGGTTAAAACCTTAACGTTTCCTTTGTGGAGCGGTAGCATCGAATCAGAGTTGGGTCCCAAATGACTTTGTGCTTTGTTAGCATTGATTGCAGGGTTTGTTCAACAGAGTTCCAGTGCTGGAATTGTGAGCATGTTTCAGGTTATGATTGGAGATGGCTTGGCTCCAGGCTGAACTCACTTCTGTTAGCTTGTCACTTTCACCAATAACCAAAAATTGAACAAATTCAATCAAAAATTTAATATTAAAAATAGCAAATTCATTATCTCCACCATATGACAGCTGTAAAGCAAAACTAAAAGCCAAAATTAATGTCGGTAATTAAGTTTAATATGTAACAGCTTTATATTAAAACACTTAAAATGCTACTAACATATACAAGGGAGCTCATTACAGATAGATAGAGATCTAGATTTCAATGGCAGTTAGGAGCCTAAATGCCTTTGTGGACCTGGGACATACTGGGTAATTTTGTACGGTAGTTTCTCATTTACTGCATTAACTCATGTCAGGCACATACCTGATTTCAGCCAATACCCGTTAAAACTGTCTTCAGTGAGCACTGGATCAGGCCCATTATGCTTAAAAGAGCAATCGAATCAAACTTTTTTTGCTACATTAAATGACAGTACCATGTACAGCCCATTATTGGTGATTATTTCATGTTAATACAAACGACACTTCTCCCTAATCTTGTTTGATTCTTTGAGCGATGGAAGAATATGGTGTAGGTGGTATAATTCATCAACATATATGTGCTTGTGACATCACAAACACTGGATTATGCCAAGAATGAATGAAACTGGAGAGGAAGAGGCTGATTATGAATAATCAGCAATGGTGGGAAAGCAAATGAAGCAAAGGTACATATTAGTTCTTAGGATTTTGAGTAAAGATGGGCCCAAACCACTGAATAGGTCCAAACCACCCATGGAACTTGAGGTTTTTTATTCTGACTCCAAATCTGGATCAAGTATTTCAAAATAGTTCCTGACTTCGTAATATGCTGAACCAATATGATACTAAGTTAGTATTGTAACACACTAGCCATATTAACTTTTTATAAAATTAACCGAGTGTAGGTATAGATCTTTTAAAATACACTCTGATATAGATATCCACTGAGTTCAAATATCTACAGTACTCAGCTGTTGTAGGATTCCTTTTATCATGGTAACGGTCTGACATATCACCTACCAACTAATAGGCAGCCAACTTTTAAATCTCCATTTACTGTCCAGCTATCACCCAAGTTTATATCCTTTCACTCAAGATAACAAATAATTCCTTGTATCAGTTGCAGTGAATCATACCTGAGTGATCATTGTCCACACAACCACTATAGTATTACATCTGGCTCTGAGGAGCAGGAGCTGCTCAGGGGCGGGGAAGGAAGGAAGAGGAGGAGGAAATGCGCCATACCAGCCATATTAATGACTTTGGCCCAACCTTTTCTCTCCACAGAAACTCCCCTCTGGGAACCAGCAAATAGCAATCCTGACTGTATTGATCACTATCATCCCATTCTTGAGTCTGCCTACATCTATCTAAGGAGATGTAGCTGTAATATACCAATTGCTTGTCCACTGTAGCCCTTTCTTCAGGACATTAAATGTCAAAGTGACACAAATTTAGACTCACTTAGACTTAGAGGGCCAGATTGAGTGGTGAGGTGTAAGGAGTGTAAACTACTAAGTGATGTGAGTGTAAGGGAGTCTTGGTTTGTGTTTATATGCTGAAAGGGACAGAAGAATGTTTAAATTGCGCTAAATTAGACTCTGCTCAGATTGTTGGCCCTCAGGCTGACAGTTGTGGAATTCAGGGCCCAGTCCTGAAGACTTTACTTATTCTGTGCCACTGAAGTCATGTGAGCAAAGTTACACAATCAAGCCCAAAGCCAATGAATTTCTGGCAGTATTGTAGGCTATGTACTAGCAACAAAAATAACACTGGGCAGAAGGCTAATGTCTTCAGAAACGTTGAAGCTGTGGTAGCAATTCACTGAATTGTTCATCGCTTAACCACAGCTTCAAGGCTCAGTCTGCTCTGATTCACTGTCAGCTTGCTCCAAAGTATGACAAGAATTCCTCAATAACTAGCTAATGGGCACAATGTTTTGTTTATGATAATGCCAGCAGAAAACCCACTGCAAATTGTATGATTTTACATTTACATGGGTAACAGGCCAAACATTCTTGTATGTGTGTCAAATATAACAAATACAGTTTGTGCCAGAGAGAAAATAGTAAGAAGATACAAGAAAATGCAATATGAATCCCTTTAATAGCACAGACATTATACCAGAACAGACTAGTGGTCCATCTTGTCTATTATTCTCTCTCTTGACAGCAGTCTCTGCTAAATGCTTCAGAGGCTGGTACAGGAAACTCTGAAATGGAATAAACTGTTGCTTGGAAAAGTTTTTTCCTAATGTCCCATCAATTTGCCTGGAGACATGCGTGTTTACATCTTATCTAATGTAATCTCACTTTCTATGGAAATGTCTAATTCTTATTCAAAACTAGCAACCCATTGGCTTCAATAATATGTGGCAATGAGTTAAAGATTAGGATGTGCTAAGTAATGCTTTCATTTGTCATTATTAAATGTTTAGGTCCATCACCTTTCAACTGCATGTCCTTCACTCTTGCATTATGAGAACAGATAAATAGGAGCACCCAATTTACCTTCTCTGTACTCTTATTTGTTTGTACCTTTGTGTTCATCTCCTCTCTAAACTAGAATTTTCCAGTCTCTTCTCAGATGGAAACCTTACCATGTCTAATGATTTTTGTTGCTCATCTTTGGATTCCTATTTCTGCTCTATTTTTCTGAGCTAGATGACCTGAACTGTACATAATATTTCAGGTGGGGGCAAACCATTTAATTATATAGTGGCACCATAATATTTTAGTAGTTTCTATTTGAGCCTGTATAGCCTATTTGCTTTTATTGTTGGTGTTACGAGGTGGACTGGCCCCGACGGCAGCATTCTTAGCAGCAGAAGCTACGCCCTCTTGACTCTGCTGGGCATGCTCCAAATGCTGCTGCAGTATAAAAGGGAGCAACCTAGATCAGTCTGGGCTGACTGCTTGGTGGACACTCCAGCCCAGGAGCCGATATAGCCCTTAATTATGGGAGGCGAAGAGCCAGAGGCCCGCAGCCAGCGGAACACCAGGGAGCATCCTGCGCTGAGGAGCCTAGAGGCCCCGATACCCTATGGACTGCTGCTGCAGGCAACCCGGTAGGAAGTGACCCATGGAGGATGGGATGAGTGGTACCTCCCACCCTCATGAGGTCAGCGTATTTCTATGGGATTCCCTGCTGATCCAGTAGCAGAGCACTCCGCCACTGTTAGGGCCTTGAGTCAGGACCCGGTAAAGTTGGGTGGACCCAGGTTCCCATACCCCTGATGATGGCCCCCATTCTACCCTGCATTCGAGGGTGGTTGTATTGACTCTGGCCTGTGGACCACTCTGGCCTGCATCCAGTGATGGTTATATTGACTCTGGCCATTGGACTATGTGACCCTGAGGCTGGGAACAACCTCATTGGCTTCACCGTGGGGTGACCACACCCTTAGCCCACTCCCGGGGTGATGGGGTGTACTGGCCCTGCGACAGTTGGCCACTGTTCATTGGCTGATAATGTGCAGGCTATGTAACCACTTCCATATGAATGCAATGAAAACATATATGTATACTGCATGCATGTATGAATATGTAAGTTTGTGTACATGGAATACATGATGATGTAGATAACTATTTTATTGGTATGTGATGGCTAAATTAAAAGTGGCAAAACTACAGATGAGCATAGAGACATCCTAAATGGCTGCTAATAAAAAGCCTTAAGACCACAGAATCATCTATTCTCTGTAGGTAATACAAGTCACAAACACTGTTTCACAAATGTTTTAGAGAGCTTTTAGCATTTCTTTTTTTTTTACTGGAACTTTATCCTTCTGCATCAAAACCAGGTGCCTTAATTCCATGTGTCCAACTGTACAGGACTCAGAGTCATAAACTTCCAAAAAACTGACCTAAAGGCCTTTTCTGTACGTAACAATGTGCTAAGGTCAGACATATTAGATACTTCAAGGGCTAGAAGTGAATACTGTCCATCCCACAGAGAAAGGGACAATCACCATCTTCCAAATGGGATGAAGGTCACTTTTCTAGCCCTATCCAACTATAAGATAGTGGGCACTAAAACTATGACATATTTAAGTTTATAAAAGCTGTCTCTAGTCCAGGACTAAATCTCATCTGTCCTGGGTCTCAGGCAGGTGTAATTTAGCTTTCAATGCTTCAGCTAAATGATATGTTTCATCCTAAACAAATATGAGGTTTGGAGTTGAGCTGTATAAACTGTTAGACTTAGTATGGAAGCGTATACAATCAGACTTCACGTGTTTGTGGCACAACGGTGGTTTGGTAGAACTTCCATGTGTCTGCAAATGGTCAGCAAAAGAATTTTGCCAACACTTCTACACCACGTGGATCCCCGCAAACATCTTTAGAATACTGAGCACAGTGTATTTCAAGTTAGAACCGGTCCTCAGGATAGAATGTAGGAGGGCAAAGAAATAATGATGTTTCTCTTTAGCTGCTGCCTGGCTGAGCTGTCCTATATAATCAGGAAGGTCAGCATAAATCAACAATCTATTTTCATCTGGTTTTTGAGGCCCAAATTCTGGTCCCTTATTCAAAGCTTTGAGTAAGTGGGTCTATAGCAAGAGACTTATGTCTGTTAAGAAGACTGGAATCCACCCCTTGCTCAGTAATGGTAAGGTGCAAACCACCAATATACTTGCTTCATAGCAGCTACATTAGTTCATGGGCTACAGTAGCATGCACCACTACTACTCTCCACACCCAAAGGGCACTTTGACCTGTGGTTCTGCACGGTTGCAGACTCACTCCCTGCTCCTAACAATGCTTGCATCGCTGTACTGTGTTTCACTTTTGAACACTACTCTCCATTTCCTGGCCTGCTCACCCTTGCTGTTGAGCTGCAGTAGATCTACTGCTTTTTTGGACTTCTGTCTGTCTCAGCAGGATTTGGCCCAGATGATGAAATATGTAATCTAATTGAAAAGTGTTAAGGAAAAAAATCCCTCTCTCTTAGTTCCATACCCTGTGCCTGTCTGACTTTAGGAGGCAGGAATCTAGTAAGTTAATTATCTTCTCCAATTCCTTTGGCAACATCCTTACACTGTCATGGTGGTGCTGCAGCCATGATGGATATGTGAGAGACAAGGTGAGTGAGGTAATATATTTTATTGAACCAGCTTCTGTTGCTGAAAGACAAGCTTACAAACTCCACAGAGCTCTTCTTCAGATCAGCTCTGTAGAGCTTGAAACCTTGCTTGACTCTCTTGGTCCAACTTCTGTTGGTAAAATATTAAGTCACCCACCTTATCTCTTATTAATGACATATTGACTGGTCTCATTTACATTTTGGTGAATCATACCCAATTTTCAGCTAAATCTTACTACAGGGTACATGGCATCATATCTATTTCACCCTGCTGTAAACAATTCTATCGATCTAATAAAGAATCATCCCAATTCATTGTATTAAAGAATCAAAGTAGAAAAAATGGCACCCTATTAGGATAGAGCAGAATGCTGTACTAATTCCAACATCTATTTATTTTTAATAAATACCGCATTACAAAACATGCCTGTTTTGTGGCTAGATGACACTAGCTTGCCTGTCCTACAAAAATGTTCCATGGTGCTTTGCTGTTATTAATGAGCCTGGTTTTAAATAATTGATTGTAGTTTGCATGACCCATATTTTGAATTGGGACTTTAGTAGTTGGTGATCGTTTTCTTTGTAAAGTTATCCATGTATGTTTGATAGTTATGAACAAAACATTGTCATCCATTGTAATGGATAGCAGACTTTTCTTTAATTGGCAAGAGTGCTATTAATCTGGAGTATATTATTTTCATTTGATTTGGCATTTATTCTTGTTTTTGCACTCTCTTTAATGTTATACAAATACATTGACTCATGTGTTCCATCATAGGTATGTGCAGTCTGCCAATGTATCTGCCTAAAATATTGTCTTAATATTCTTGTTGAAATGTTGGCATTAAACAAACCAGATTGTGCAACTCTCCCCCTCCCCCCAAAAGCTTGAGTATATTGTATTAGAAAAAGTAATTCTTCAGTCTCCTTACACATTCTATTTAGGTTCTTATACTGTGCCCATATCTCTGCAGTACTGGGAGTGTATTTTTTTTCTTCATGGTATATTACATGATAGTTTGATAGTTGCATATATGATATGCAATAACAAATAATAAAGCATTTGAAAACCAGACCTGTTAAGCATACCATTTAAAATGTGGATCTGTACTAAAAAAAAAAATTTCTACATGGGATTTACTAGAGGGACTTAGTGGTCTGTTAAAATAACATCTCTTGTGTATGCGCTGTATGCTTGGCCTTCACACTGCAAGTCAATAGGTGTACTATTTGTCCAAGATTTCATCAGGATGAGATGGACTATCTGTGCAGCAACTTAAAATAATTGCAATGGATCTCATCTCTGGGAAGAGATGAGTTTGGAATGATATTTTGCTGTTTTGACACATTAGCCTATTGGGCTCCTGGAGAAATATGGGCTCCTTATATTTAAACATAGAACATATTACATTCTTTTTCAGTACCTATGTAAAATACACACCTTGGAACTCAAAAACCAACCAAACAAAAAAAACCCCACCCCAAACTCTATTAAAGTGAAACTGATGCTTGTGAACCACATCCTGCACTGATGGAATTTTTTCAGCACAATTCTGAAGGTACCATTTCTAAGCAACTGCCAACTCAAATTAAGTCAGCCTTCTGCTGAGATTGCCTATTAGTATAAATGGAGTTTAGATGTAGACAGGTGTCCACTGGGAAATAGGCTCAGACATCCAACTCATTCTCCAGGTTCACAACAGCCATCAGATATTGACTTTCAGTCATTAAACCTGGATGAGATTTGAACCAGTAATTTTGATGTGAAAGACTCTGTATATTGTTACTGATCCCTTATAACAATCAGTGTGCATGGATGATATCATGTAAAGGAATTACTATACCAACAAAACCAAACCCTTTGTCTTTAGTCCCTACAAAATGTGAAAAGTGGATATAAACTGTCATAGCTCCACAGATTTTAGTGCACTAGGAATAAAGTTTACTCAATATATTATTTCCAGCTATGTAGAACTTTGTAAGGCAGTTACAGAAAACATGCTATGTGACCTTGGGCCCCATATGTTCTGATGGCAATGTTTGATTAGATGCCTTTAATTTGTAACTAACAAAACAATTAATTAGAAAAGCAGATGCATTATCACTAGGATGTGTAAGATATTTGGCACCGCCAACTTCAGAGACAGCAGTCAACTGTGCATGTGAGGTACTGTCAATTCTTTGCAGTCAGAGGACTTGTATTTAATAGATATCATATGGCTACCAAATGTATTCTAAAGCTGGCCTTGTTTGATTGCTTAACTAATAATTCTTGGTGGGTGTCCAAGATATGTTAAAAAAAAAATGCTGTAACTGCTTTTCTAAATTGACAGGATTGCTGCAACCCTTCAATAGATACCAGTAGCAACTGAACACATACTGTACTGATGAGAACCATCTGGAGAATGGTAAATAGAGCTGTAAACACATACATTTGAAGCTGACACAAGATTGCAGGGGACTTTTGCTGGCCAAAAGGAAAGGCTGTAATTATGTGTTTTAACTTCTCCTTGGGGTTTGTGCTAACTTCTTGAGAGAACTTGAATTCCTGTTTTTCCTTCAAGTACAGTTTCAAATGACTAGGTCTGCCCACATCTCTTAAGTGCACAAAGGTAATAAAGATCCTTGGAATAATTATCATGATTCATTTTTTCTTTGAGAAATTTATTTATGGGTTTGTTTGTTTTTTGAGACTCAGAAGCTAGAGCAATGAAATCACAGTAAGTTATTGTACTAGACTCCATATTATCTACCTGACACATTTTTAATAGGATTCTATCTTTCCCTTCCTGTTCCTAACACACGGTAAAGCTTCTCTGCTTGGTCTTTGAACACAACAGCAGGACTTGACCCTAAATCAATAGGAACCACACTGAGCCTTTGACTGGATGTACTGTAAATCCTAACTTGGCCCGGGAGATCAAGCTTTGCTAGACCTGCATGCAGGCAGACTTCTAGAGTGTCTATATTGTATAAGCAGGAACACAACTGACAAGTGACCTAAAACTGGATATTTATACCTAGAGATTATATGATGGTCACTGGATAGGTTTATTTGAACTGAATATTTGACCAAATTCTTTTAAAAACTAAAATTAAATGAAAAATTTATTGGGACTAACATAATCTGAGAGGTAATTCAATCCCCTGGATAAAACACCAAACTGGGAGTCAAGAGA
This sequence comes from Chelonoidis abingdonii, assembly GCF_003597395.2. NCBI lineage: Eukaryota > Metazoa > Chordata > Testudines > Testudinidae > Chelonoidis > Chelonoidis abingdonii. The sequence continues at coordinate 34,779,457 of NC_133776.1, forward strand.
CCTGGATTCTAATCTTAGCTCTGCTACTGATTTCTGTGTGATCCTGGCCAAGTCATCTAACCACCCTGTGCCTCATTTTCCCCTCCCATCCTTTGTCTAATTCGCTTGTAAGGGATAGTCTCTCACTGTGTTTGTAGAATGCTTGGCATACTGGAGCCTCAAATCCAGTCCTCTAGGGTTTACTGCATTTTATTAATTTTCCAGTTGGCATCTTAACAATTCAAAGCTGATTATGAAATGATCTTTAAAATAAAGGCAAAGTAAGTAGACTACAAGCACTATGATATTTGAAATAACATTGTGTGTACGTGTGACATTTCTGCGAACAGAAATGTGTGTGGTACAATGTTTTCTTTTTTTCTTCTCTCTTTTTTTTTTTTGGCACCAGTAAAATATGTTCTATGGCCAGGAACAGCATTTTCTGCAATAACTTTTTTTTTAAAAGCACGTTTATGGCACAATTTGAAGTCTGAGCTGGGATTGGTTGCATGGTTGATGATGAATGGCTGAAGTAATATGGTGTTTCTTTGGTTATAACACACAGTATATTAAATTACTAGTTCCACAATAACAAAATACTGTAAATGCACCAAAATGCATTGATGCAATGTTAAAGCCACCAAGAGCCAAAAAATAAAGATTAAGTTTCCAGGAGCAACAACTCCTGTATTTTTATAGTATTAATGTAATAATAAGCCACACACTTAAACAAAAGCACAAGAATAAATAGCATATGTTGTTGTATGTGCAATACAGAAGAATTAAACATTGCAATGTATTTTTCCCATTCATCTAGTAAATAGGGCAATGCAAATTGGGGAAGGGTGGATCCCTTTCTGATCCCAGCAAGTTATTGGTATTTGTACAATTCCTTACAAACTTAGTAAATGGATGCAAATTTAATACGCAAGACTGCATATTGGTTTGTTTCCTTAGTAACTAACAATTCATATTATGCAGAGTGGGTTATACAAGAGCATGACATGAACTCACAATGAATTTGATGGCTGAAAGCTCTCGGTTCTAAGTTATCTGCCTAACTTTATTGGTTTTTGAACTTACCATGTGAGAAGGGCATGACAGTGTACCAATCACAGCTCTTACGGGGGTCACTTATATAGAACCATTAATTATTTTGCTGAACCTTAAGCCATATATTTTACTATAGGCCTTTAAGGGCACGCTTTCTAATACTTCAATAGTAGCATTAAACACAGTATCTCTCATATTCTAGGTATGGCAGAGGGATTGGTGTAACTACATGCCACTATGTGGCAGCTATTGGCAAGGGCTAACTCTATTTAATAACCATTGAAATGAAGGAAAACTGGTCAATCAACACCTAAGTCTATGTAATGGTTAAGTTACATGTTTAAACACACACAAGTCAGGAAGTGCAAGAGATAAGAGGATGGATTTTATGCTGATCTAGTGTTGATATAACTATATACTTCAAAGTTATTCCTGATTAACACCAGTGTAAGAGGAGAATAACATGTCATGTAGGTGGAAGCACATAGATGGTGATGGTATTTAGTATCTATCTATCTGCTGAATCACCTCATTAACTGAGGGATTATTTTAGTTTCCATAAGCGTATACACCCTATGACCTGAACCCTTAGAGAAGGGAGCTTCCTGGTGGTAAAATGGAGGAAGAATGTCCCAGAGCTGCTGAAGAACTGTGGCTGGAAACGCGTTCCACTAGTGAGATTGCTCTTGGCCAGTATCGGTGGACAGCAGATGAGCCAGAACTCATTTGTCTTTCAGTTGTATGTGACTTTTTTAAAGGACATTTTTGTTAAAATCCAGTTATGTTTTGAGTTTGAGGGCAATAAAATGCATCTGAATCCACTGGGAGATGAAGGGGCAAGAAATTCACACCAAATGTGCCTGCATCACCCTGACTCAGACTACAGTCAGGCACTGTTAGGCAATGGAGACTGGGCCGAGATGAGAAGAAAGGAAGGGGAGTGGAAAGAAGCTCCTACTTCTCTGGGTATTTCTCTGATAGGGACTCTGGAAAGGGTCCTAGGTACTACTAATTCCCCTCTAACTGCTGAGCTAGACAGCTGCTAGGGTAACCAGACAGCAAGTGTAAAAAATCAGGACGGGGTGGAGGTGGGGTAATAGGTGCCTATATAAGAAAAAAAAACCCAAATTGGGACTGTTCCTATAAAATCAGAACATCTGGTTACCCTAACTGCTGCAGACCAGTGGATGGTGCAAAGTACTAGTGACAGCTTTGAGAGGAGGGGCAGCACAGAAGCAGTGGCTAAAGCAGCTTGAGTTGAAGCTGCAGAGAACATCAGTCTACCTAAGGCGCCACACCTAGTAACTAAAGCTGAAATCATCCCAGGTGGTAGAGCCCCCACAGCAGCACAGGAAGTACTGGCTTCCAGGCCCTTGGACTTCTCCAGGACAGCTAACCATGAGTGGAGAGCTGGGGAAGAGAGCTAGAACTAGGGCACATCCTGCCACACTTAATTGTCAGGAAGACTGAGGTGGGATTATTAAGGCTCAGGAGGGGGAAGGAGTCTTAAACTTTTTTTAAACTGCTGGTTTTCCCAAGTTTATTTTGTAGTCTCCTTTTTTTACTGCCCTAAAAGTTTTGTCTTAAACTCCTGGGCTTGTAGGGATGGGGGGAAGAAATGCTCATCAGGGATGCCTAAGGGTGAGGTAACGCTGTCCTCTGGAGCCAAAAAATTGTACCGCATTGTAGGAGAAACCGCGTTATATCGAACTTGCTTTGATCCGCCAGAGTGTTCAGCCCTGCCCCCGCCCTCCTCTGGGGCACTGCTTTATTGCGTTATATCCGAATTTGTGTTATATCAGGGTAGAGGTGTATATGGTTTCCTAGGTTTCTGGGTGGGCACTTAAGCTTGTGTTAATTTTTTAGAAGGAATCCCTAGAAAATTGAACCCGGTTTTCTTTTGCTGCTGCCATGCCCTAGCAGAAGGGTTACAAACATTAACATCTCTTTGTTAATATGCCACAGCACCAGTATCTATGCTAAATATGTGGAGAGGAAATTGGTGAAATACTTAACGTATTCTACACTTATACCCACACCATAAACCTACACTGCAGACCCACAGGCTATTATTTTAAAGCATTTTCTTGCCTTTATAAATTTTCCGCTACTTTTGTGTGTTCAGTCATCTAACTGCTGCCCTGTTGAAGGTAGCAAGGTGTTGCAATTCACCCTCCAAAAGTAAACAAAAAGTAGACTCTCATTCTAAGTGACAATAAACTTGCTCTCAATTACTTTTTCTGGAGTACTTGAATAATATGTATGCAGCTCCTTCCTGAAACAGGCTCCTATCTTTATATCGCATTTCCACATGAAACGTTGACTGTTTTTATGCAGAGGGGGCAGGCAACTCCTAGTCAGATCCATGGGAGTTCTGGGCATGAATGGAAGAGATGCCGTTTTAGTGTACTTCTACCAGCACTTGCATTGTATTGGAATAATACAGTTGTAATATGTTAAGCATGGGATTCTAAGGTACTGATTTGGAGCCTGGGAAGAATCTATTGAAGTCAAGGAAGAATCATTGTCTCCAACAGGCTTTGGATCAGGTCCTTATTTTGGCGTAGTCTTCATTGTATCTTGGTGCTATATACAGTTAAGAGTATCATTGCTCTTGTAGGTAGTGCACTAGTACAGCAAACTAGGTGGCTCATGAATTCATAAGAACAATATTCATGCTTTTCCACATCATTTTAAGATGAGGGGTGAACTTTGTCAAGCTCCTTCTGTGAGGCATTCTACAAGGATGGGTGAGGTGCCTCCATCCTCAGAGACAGGGTGACCAGAGAACAAGTGTGAAAAATTGGGACGGGGTGGGAGGTAATAGGAGCCTATATCGAAAAATGTCCCAAAAATTGGGACTGTCCCTATAAAATTGGGACATCTGGTCACCCTGCTCTGAGAAGAAAGCAGGACTTGGGACCACAAACAGCTCTGGCTTTGCTTTTTGGCAATATGGTTTTAGGCATACTGCCTGGGAATTTTAATTGAGCAAGCATGAGAGGGAATTGAGCTGGATCAGCACAACGAGAATTAAAACTGGATGAATCATGGTAAAGCTTTGATTGTTAGACAAGATAACACAGAAATAGGCGTAAGGAAATTAAACATACGCAGGCAGGGTATTTATTAATATCAAAGCACCAGAGAGCTGCATTTCTATACACTGAAAACAGTTAACAATGAGGACTCTTCACTGGGCTTAGAAAGGCTATTGAGCATATGGAAAAATGAAGGAAGACTAAAGAAAGTGATACAATGAAGCATGGCAGAGCCACTGTAAAGGGCTGACTGGGAAAGTTAAACATGAAAAGGAATGTTATGCTGTTCTGGAGGAAAGTAAAAACCCAGTGAAAATCCATGAATACTTAAACAAGAAGGGACTGATACATGCAGCACTCCTCTTACTATTACTAGAGACCATTTATTAGTACATAGCCCCCCAAAATGGGATTTAAAAATAATACTAAGGAAACCTAGAGATGAAATGTTACAGCAATTATTTTTCAGAAGAGGAAGCAAAACATCCTCAATCTCCTACCGTCTCCACCCAAAAAACCAACCAACCCCCCCCAATCAGAAATCAAAGCCTTCCTCACCAACAAATTCACCCCACCCCAACTTAACAGATGCCTCAGAACGCATTTTCTCTAAATTAATATCCATAAAGGTAGCAAGTATGTGCTGGGCAGGTTGTAAATAAGGAATGTCTGGGAGGTTACGTGGTCTGTTAACACCCCAGATCAGTAGACAATCTGTCTAGAATACATGGTGACTTTGGCTTTTATGGCAGGTTGTGTTTTTTTTAAACCGTTGAGAGCAATTTGTACCTAATTCTCAGGAATGGTCACAATATGGACAGTGATTTATTACATGACCCTTTCTTTAGCATTGCATCTTTAGTAATTCTATCATCTCAGTTCTTCCCTTTATAGTGAAATCAAGAGTGTTGTGTCATTGTTTGGCAAGAGAAAAGAAACAGAAATGGCAATGTATGGGAAAACATTCCATCAATGTCCATCTTAGAAAAATAGCCTTTAATACCTATTGCAATGGAGCATAAAATGTTGTCCTGGAAAACTGGCATTTGCAGTCCATTGACTATAATCTATCAAAAACTCCAAACACATAGCAAAGCTATTAAGAAGCAAGATAGAGCTGTCTCCTCAGTGGCATGAGGAATAAATTTAGTCAGCAGGGAGCACTGCAGGCTCCTCTCATGTGATTCCCTACCAACAATGTAGCTGAGTACTAGAGGAATTGTCATCCATCCTGCCTGTGTGATTTCTTAATAGGATGGTGGTGGTGGGGGAAATAATGTAGAGAAATTAGAATGATCACAGAACCTCGTATGCAGCCCAACAAAAAAGATTGACCTACAAAGTAAACACTGACTGTAGCATTTTTATTAATTAATTTGAGTACTGGTCTAAAGGAAAGAGGTATAGATTTAAGGGCGGATGAAGGAAAGACTCGACACCAATTTGCAGGATAAACGAGGAGGTGAAAAAGCTGCTTTTCTGAGTTCACCTGCCTCTTTTATTATCTAAGATTACACATGCGCAATTGCACAGCACAAATCAAGATTTCTTACAAAAATCTCCCATCATGAGCTCAACAGCATAGCAAACTGCAAAAACACCCCCAGCTGCAGACACAGTAGTCTTGTGGGAAACTACAGAGGGGGGAAGTTACAAAACACTGCCAGATGCAAACGGGGCCGTCTGTGTGAAAATACAGGGGAGGAAGGAGGAAGGCCAAGTTCCTGAGATAAGAAACCGGGTGTGCCCAGTTTGCAGACAAGAACAAAATGCCTCAATAATAACGTATCCAGGCCTGTGGGCCCGGGGTCATTCCTACAGGCGGAGTGCATGACTCACCTAGGGACCCATGACTTCTAATTCTGTCTCTGATAATAGATCACATCCCTGACTTGAATGAGTTTCTTGACCTCTTCCTTAGTTGTTCTATATGTAAAGCGGCTCTGTCAGCCTCCCAGGAAGCTGAAGGCTCACTCAGCTAATGCTTGTAACACTCTGAAGATGAAAAGCACTGTCAGTTGGATTCAGAGGGAGGATGTAGGCACCTAAATCCACGGCATCTAAACTTTGGTATCTTGGTATGCACACAGCTGCCTAAGTCCTAATACTGCCCAGCAGTTTGCTGCCCAACTCACCCCAAGCACCAGCAGAATTCACGAACAATGGTCCCCCCACATTTTGCTTTCAAGGCCTGATCCTGCCGAAGTCTCTTTGTGCATCCCACCCTATGAACTGTATTACAAAGCCCCAATCTCACCCTACAACTTACAGGTGAGTGCCTTGCCATGCGCTCTTCACAGGCCCATTGGGACTTCTTGGGGAACACAGTAGTATTCATCAGTAGTAAAGGTGGCAGAATCAGGTCATATGCTATAAAACTTCTATTAACTTGAATGAGAGTTATGCCTGGATTACAAATACAGGGTTGGGCCCATGGAAAATGCTCTATTACAATCATATCCTCAATTAGTGACTATGCAGTCCAATTTAACACTATCACTTAACTGTTTCCATTTCTGCTATAAGATGCTAATTTTATACCTCAAATATACAGCATAATTCACTTATACAATGTGGTAAAACCATTCCTTTTTAAATTTATTAGGACACCGAACAAATGGGACTCCAGAAGAAAAGCTGTGTTTTCTATTCTCTTGAACATTATTATTCTTTAATAATTCTGTTTTTTGTCTTTTTTTAAGACCCTTTGTACATGTCCCAAGAATAATCTCTCTGAAGCTGTGGTGTTTTCACTGCTGTTACTAGATAAATATTTTATCAAATATTAATCAGCTTCTTGTAATGCATCATGCAGTTCACAACTGCAGTAGGTTGTCTATTCTTTTTTTAAACCTGACCATTAAAAAAAAAAGGCAAAATCACAACACAAAATGATCAAGCTAAGTTTTCAGAATACATGGGGTGATTAATTGGCTCTATCGACACAAATGGCAAAGCTCCCACTGATTTCGGGGATTTCACCCAGTGTGTTGTCGTTTTGTTACTAGGCTACCACTTTCCTAAGACATGATTGTTTCTAGTTATTATTAACATACTGTAGGGCCATAAAGTAGCAATGTACACTACAGGTGACATTAGATTTCCTTTCTTGAAGAGTTCACAGTCTAGGACCCTGAAAAGTTCTACGGAGAGCGATAGAACAATAATTGCCAATCTATAAAATACAATAGTGAGTAATACCCCTTCAATAGAATTCTATGGGGTGGTTGAAAAATATAGATAGGGCACCATTTCTCTATTATGCTAAAATACTACAGAATGTAACTTTTATAGAACTTCATGAAATGACTCTGTTCATTCGATGCCCATTAATTTTGTAGAACTACATGTTAACATTGTGCATAATGCTAACAACTGTGTGCCACTCCAATGGAGATGATGGGAATGTTTCTGGCAGAAAGTGTTTGCAGGATCAGACCCTAAATTCAGACAACCCAGGGAGATACTGGGAAGGGGAAGACATTTTGATTATGAAGTCCTATGTTTTGAAGTTCACAAACCAGTGTGACTACTACTTAACATTATTAATGTATTGGAGGCTCTAGTCTATAAGGAGACTTGAAATGGATTTTGACAAGCTATATAAAGGGGGAAAGGGAGGAGGAAGGGCCATTGGCATCAGGAAGACAGTTCCTTACATGGGGGTGAGGTGAGGGGAAGTATGATCGTAGGCTCAGTGGTAGGAGTGGAAGAGGAACACAAGGGGCATTCAGGCAGACAGTTGGGTGGAGCAAAAAAGAATAACAGGGGAGAAGCAGCTGAGGCAGAAAAAAGCTTAGCTGTGAAGACGCCTGCAGGTGAAACTAAAAAGTCTGAGTCTGAATTGGGAGAGAGCTGAGAGCCAGTGATGAGACTTTAACAGGACTGAATGATAGAGTTTCATCACACAGAAACTCTGAAACTCATTGTCACATTTGAGATCAGTGAGGGGTTGTAACCACCTGGCCTGTGACCTTGGGTGCCTCACAATACTTTTCTATTGTAGCTCTCAAACTGTGCCACTCACAAAGAGCATGCAGGTCGTTCACTGAGCGTCTGCATATAGCTGCAGGCTTGGTCCAGCAATTCTGACCCCAGTAGCCTGTTGGCAACACTCCAGCCACATACTGACTTTCAGCAGCCTGGGTTACTGTCTGCAGGGTATCCCTAAAACACCTCCAGTCTGAATTTTCTCCAAAACGTGTTCTGTACTGTCCAGCCCTCTTCTGGACAGTTCAGGTACTATAGCTCTGTTACCCCTGTTTGGAGGGTGTGGGAGTGTCAGTATCTTAGGGTATGTCTACACTACAGGATTATTCCGATTTTACATAAACTGGTTTTTTAAAACAGATTGTATAAAGTTGAGTGCACGCGGCCACACTAAGCACATTAATTCGGTGGTGTGCGTCCATGTACTGAGGCTAGCATCGATTTCCAGAGTGCTGCATTGTGAGTAGCTATCCCATAGTTCCCACAGTCTCCCCCGCCCATTGGAATTCTGGGTTGAGATCACAATGCATGATGGAGCAAAAACAGTGTCGCGGGTGATTCTGGGTAAATGTCATCACTCAATCCTTCCTCCGTGAAAGAAATGGCAGACAATCATTTCGCACCCTTTTTCTCTGGATTGTCCTGGCAGACGGCATAGCATGGTAACCATGAAGCCTGTTTTGCCTTTTTGCACTGTCACCGTATGTGTACTAGATGCTGCTGACAGACGCGGTACTGCAGTGCTACAAAGTAGCATTCATTTGCCTTTGCAAGGTAGCAGAGACAGTTACCAGCCCTATTGCACCATCTGCTGCTTTGGAAATTGGCGATGACTGTTACCAGTCCTATTGTACCATCTGCTGCTGTCATGGGTGCTCCTGGCTGGCCTCACTGAGGAAGGCCAGGGGCGCATGGACAAAAATGGGAATGACTTCCCAGGTTATTCTCTTCTTTATGTTTTGTCTAAAAATAGAGTCAGTCCTGCC
>NC_133776.1:34791297-34923724 GCF_003597395.2 Chelonoidis abingdonii
TAGTTCCCTTTGAAACCGTCTTTGAGAGAAAGAGACAGGTTTTCTGATGGGATATTAATAGCATCATCCCTTCCATTGTGTTCTAGAGCAATGGCCGAGAGGAAAGGGAGGGGGATTTTTCCCTTACCGTAGATGACAGATTTCTAGTCTGGGCTTCCCAAATTGAATTGGGAGGCCACGAGAGGGCCCAAGGAGTATTTTGGGAAACTTATGCTATAGAGCCTAAATCTTATTGTGGCACGAAGTAAAATCCAAGCTGGAGTAGAGTTGGGAGGTCACAGTAAAACTCAGATGTTGTAACTCTAAGTCGCAGAATTTGAGACACGAAACTGCTTTCCTGCACTGAACTTATCTCTCTTTGCCTTGAGAAAACCTTTACTCCTCTTCTTTGCTGTTCCTAAAAGGATCCTGTTTACTACTTATGTGTAAACACACATTTCTTTGTTTAGGATAGACTTCTTAGCAACTTCTGCCTAGTTAGGGCTACATGGTTTGAACATGTGTTAAAACATCATTGAGGGGGAATTCATAACTTTACATATAATATTGCTACATACCTTTCATTATAATATTATAGACTAATGAGTTATTAGTTTTCAAATGATACCCCCCCGGGCATATTTTGTACAAAGATTATTACAACAGTGTGTAGGGTGTGAATACAGGGATGCATTGGTCACACTAACCTAAGGTTACACTGTTCTTCTCACCTTGTATTAAGTCTTGCCTCAGCTTATGCTTGCAGATATACTCTCTAATCTTGACAGAGCTCATTAACTAACTAGCACAGGGTCAAATCTGTACATGGATGGGAAAATTTTCAAGACAACCTAAGTGTCGCAGAAAGTAGTAGTGGTCCTTGGATGACAAATCCAGTTTCCCTGACTTTGTTGGGGCTAATTGTGTAACTATGGTGAGCAGGATTTGGCAGTTAGAATCCAATAATTCTTGTAGAAATATTGTGCTACTGGAGGTGCTGGCTCTTGCAGGAGATGTAAAGCAGAGATCCTGCAGTCATTAAAATCCCATACTGCTTTTTGTAAATGAATGGTTGTTAGGATTCTGGGTCTAACTTCTAATTGCATAATTGCTACAGCTGAGCAAATGGTGGAACTCTTCTTTTCATGAATATGCATTTGAAAACAAATTTTGAATTCAACATGTTTGCTATATGAGAACACTTCATGGTTGAGCCTTTCCCCTCCCCTAGTTTGCATTGTATGCCAAACCATTAGTTCTATGCAAGTCAATTTCTAATGTGGAGTAACAGTTTATTGCACAGACTTATTTGAAGCATACATAATATATTTATAGCTTGACAAATTGAAGGCTCTAAAGACAAATACTTAATGCCTGGGTGCCTAACATAAGGTTTCTATCCGCATTTTGGCACTGAAATAAAAGTGGTCCAACTTTCATAAGTGTTGATCAATCACAGATCTCATTGGCTTCACTGTTTTGTGGGTGTTTAGCACCTCTGAAAATCAGACCACTTTTATTTAGGTGCCTAAATATGTTAGGAGCCTTACAGTAAGAACCCAGGTTTAAAACATTTAGCCTTCTGTTTTATAATTTAGGAGACTGATTGATTACATTCCAATAAAGTACAAGGCTGCCAAAGTGTTTTGGGAAGGTATTTAAAAGTAAAGTATTTCCTCAGAATGCTAGGTGGAAACTATGGCAAGAGGCAACAGTTATGAGCCATTCATGCCATTTAAGCATGGGGAATTTTTTTTTAGTTGAAAGCAATGAAGAGATTTTGCTTTGTATGGTTATTAGTAGAATATTTAGATCACTTTCATTTATGTTTCATTACTAATTAGGTGCAGAAATTCTGTTGGAAAAAACATTCTACATAAATTGACGGAAAAAAGGCCTGATTTCAGTCTCCTTCCTACCATTTTTACTCCTTTAGTTTCAGGGGAGTGACTCCTGATTTCCACCTGTATTGGGGAAATCAGAATCAGACCTAAAATGTTTGTTTGTGTGGCAGAGGTCCTGCAGCTTTTAGTGGAACTGACAACGTAAAGCAACAAACAGAGCAGAAGGCAGAATATTCTATGAGCAGAGAATGGGGACAGGAAAGTGTGGGCTTTAATCTCAGTTTGGATGCTGATGCTTTTTGTGCTTTTGGGCAGGTCCCTTATCTTCTCTACCTTAGTTTTCCCATCTGTCACAGCATATTTACCAGTGGTGCAGTAAGATTACCTAGTGTTCAGGAAATACTTTGAAGATGGAAAGAACTACAATAAGAATTCACAATAAGAGCTCAGAATGATAACGTATCACTAATAAAGAGAAATATTGGTTTGGTAGGCTTAGTGCTACGTGCTAACAGTGAACCAGTGACAACAATTATTTAATCCTTTATAAACACTGTGTTCTTATGCCCTTCCAAAGGATACTTCTGGTAAGACAAAAGCCCAATATACTTAAAAGCACGATCTCCTTGGGAGGTCTAGGGCTGCAGATACACCATTAGCTGAAGGACTGAAGTCAGTGTGTGTGTGTGTGTGTGTGTGTAATGCAAATATTGAAAAAAAGAGTATACCAGGTATACCAGAGAGGAAGAGATTTAAATGTCTCTGTATTGAGCGGGGTGGGGAAAGGGGAATCTTTCCTCAAAATAACAGCAAAACCCTCCCCCCAGGTCAGGGTATGCACTCATGTACTCATGTGAAAAGATTGGGCCAAGTGTCAGGAGGATACAAGTCAGTTTATTTTAATATCAGTTGTGTTTCTAGATTTTAGGGTTCTCCATTTTTTTTGGACTCTGTTTAACTCTCAGAATTTGCACAGTTGGTCTACCCAGCATAAACAGTAGTGTATTTTCAGAATAGTTCATGCTTCTTTTTTAAAGGAAAAAAGGAGGATGTTAGGCAAATTATATGAACAAATTCTGACTGGATCATGCCTGTGAGGCACTGGCCAATGCTGAGCATGATACAGAGCTGTATAGCCTTCCAGTAGGGGGCACAACACACTCCAGAGCTCTGTAGTGAAGGTAGGATATACATCTCTGTGCACTACCTCAAGAGGTAGCACAATGTGAATGGAAGTTAGTCATGGCCCAGCCTGCTCTTAACCCATTGCACTGCTGCTTGTTCCCCCAGAGAAGCTAACAGAGAGCAGCAGGCTCAAGAAAACAAAGAACTGCAGTGGTGCCTGGCCTCTGAACCTGGTCCTCAGTGTCCTGGCTTTGAGAATAGTGTTGGAGAAGTGACTGAAAATTCTTTGTAATAAGAATTTTAGCACTGGTTCATCTAAATGCCCGACTACTCAGACACTATAGAAGCTGATGGTTTCCTACCCACTGCCTATGCTCACTTATGCTCTGTGGGCATTTGACAGTTAATAAGAGGTGTGGCTAGAATGAGTATTTTGGACTATTATTGGCTTTTAATGAAACAAACTGCTTCTGAGAATCTTTAATCTGATCCATGCCCTCAGGTTGCTCAGAATTCTGACATTTTACACAGTGCTGAATATTTTTAGTGTGGAATCACTAGATTACACAGTAGGTTACTCTCTCTCCCCCTGTGTATACACATAGAAATCTGTGGGGATATGTACCTACAGATATTTATACACAAATTTTTGAAGATGTTTATTAAATGTATAAAAAGAATTGGAAATATCATAACAAAAATAAACTAATTCACATCCCCAAACTGATATCTTAGATCCCTGTTGTGCTTTCTGTAACCATGCACAGATGGAATTTTTCATGTGTTGATCTGCCATGGTTCCATGGTAAGGACAGTCATCTCTTTGTGGCCCATTCCCTCATCCTTGTTGCTCTTCTTTGCAGCTCTGAGGATCTGCGTATAGGAAGGAGTAGTGCATGTGTGCGTGAATTGTTTGCCCTGAGCCCTACTGGCTGTTCCCTTGAGAAAGGTCTCTCCATACTCCTCCATTGAGGGCCTGATCCCGCAAGAGGCTGAGCACCCAAAGCACCTACTGAAGTTGGAGGTGCTCAGTGCTGTTCCAGAAGCAGCTACACACAGACTAAGGCATGCAAGCAGAGTAGAGGACTCTGCTTTCAGGGATTTCCCTGAGACTTGTGGCCTGGATTCCCTACATCTTCTATGAGATGGGGTAAGGGATGCATAGGGAAGAGATGGTAGGAAAGACAATGAGAGAATTCAAAACTTTGCAAATTTCCTCCCATCCTATGGATTTTTCTATGGGAGGAGATAATCTTGGCCTTAGTAAATGACCCTGAAGTCCTCCAAGTTCCCCCTTTTCTAACAGAAAAAACCCTGAAATATAGCTTCCCTAATGTAGTTCTGTATAAATAAAGCCCCACTCCTAGTACATTCTACACTGAAAAAATGAAAGCAGATGTTAATTGGTCAAAGTGCTAAAGAACATAAGCAATGTGAGCGCATTGTTTGTATGAGTTACAAGGTGCTTTTCATCTTCCATTATGACAGCAAGAGATAGCATGGCGCATGTTAAAAGAATAACACCCGTGACTGAGCCAGCAGATGATTTAAGTCAGGGAGAGCAGATGCTAATTCTGAGACCAACACCTATTCATAGAACATTAGGGTTGGAAGAGACCTCAGGAGGTCATCTAGTCCAATCCCTTGCTCAAAGCAGGACCAACACCAACTAAATCATTCCAGCCAGGGCTTTGTCAAGCCAGGCCTTAAAAACCTCTAAGGATGGAGATTCCACCACCTCCCTACGTACCCCATTCCTGTGCTTCACCACCGTCCTAGTGAAATAGGTGTTTCTTAATATCCAACCTAAACCTCCCCACTGCATACTGAACCATTGCTCTTGTCGTCATCTGCCACCACTTGAGAACAGCTGACGCCCACCTCTTGAACCACCCCTTCAATATGAAGCTGCTGATCAAATCCATCACTCTTCTCAACTAAAATAACCGCCCAGTTCCCTCAGCCTCTCCTCTAAGTCATATGCCCTCAGCCCCCTAACATTTTCGTTGCCGCCCGCTGAAATCCTCTACAGTTTGTCACCACATCCCTTCGAGTGGGGAACCAAAACTGACACAACACTCCAGATGTGTCCTAAATAGTGCCGAATAAGAGGGAAAGATCACTTCCCTCAATCTGCTGAAAAATGCTCGCTACAATACACCCAATATGCCAGTTGGCCTTCTTGCAACAAGAGCAAACAACTGCGACTCATATCCACTTCTCGTCCACGTAATCCCTAGTTCCCTTTTCTGCATACTCTGCTATCCATCAGTCCCCACCTGTACACTGTAAGGGATCTCTTTCCCTACATGCAGGACTCCTGCACTTGTCCTTGGAACCTCAATCAGCGATTTCTTGTCCATCCCCAATTTGTCAGTCACTCCTAGACCTCTCCCTACCCCAGTGTATCTACCTGTCCCCCCATCTTAGTTCAATCTGTAATTCGAGGGCAATTCATCCCATCATCCAGATCATTAATAAAGATGCTGAACAAAACTGGCCCAGGGATCAACCCGTGGGGCACTCAGCTTGATACGGGCTGCCAAATAGACATCAAGCCATTGACCACTACCCATTGAGCCTGACAATCTAGCCAACTTTATATCCACCTTATAGTACATTCATACATCCATACTTGTTTAACTTGCTGGCAAGAATACTGTGGGAGACCGTATCAGAAGCTTTGCTAAAGTCAAGATGTATCACATCCAACGCTTTCCCCATATGAATAGAGCCAGTCATCTTCTCATAGAAGGCAATCAGGTTGGTCAGGTATGACTTGCCCTTGGTGAATCCACGTGGATTGTACCTGATCACCTTCCTCTCCTCCAAGTGCTTCAAAATGGTTTCCTTGAGGACCTGCTCCATGATTTTGCTGGGTACTGAAGTGAGGCTGACCTGTCTGTAGTTCCCCGAGTTCTTTTTTCCCTATTTTAAATATGGGCTCTATATTTGCTTTTTTTCCAGTAGTCTGGGACTTCCCCCGATTGCCATGAATTTTCAAAGATAATGGCCAATAGTTCTGCATTCACATCAGCCAACTCCTTCAGCACCCTTGGATGCATTAGTTCTGGACCCATGGACTTGTGCATGTCCAGTCTTTCCTTTTGCATACACAGGCAATACTTTGTGGGCCAGATCCTCAGCTAGTATAAATCACAGTAGCTCCATGGAAGTCAGTGAAGCTACATTAATTTACACAATCTAAGGATCTGGTTTTTTTATCTTTAATGTCCATATTTTGATATTACACTACATATTTATTAGGTATAGACAAACTGGTTCAAAAAAACATAAAAATCAGTCCTAATCTTAAAATTATCCTGGCCCTTTTTGGATTTGGATGAATATCCCTCTCTTCCTTCTCAGTCTCTGAGAGGTATCTTTTCTCCTCCTGAAATCCATCTTGTTACTTGAACAGGTGGTTCACTCTCCACTGGGTCATTTTCTGCCTTCAAGTATCCAGTGTTTTGGAGGCTAATTTCAATCAAAGGCAATTAATTTTTGAGTTACCTGTGACTGTCAAAAGCCAAAAATGACCAACTGAGGAGGTGAGGAATGAATGAAAACTCCCCAAATTCCGTTTGATTCTAGCACTTTCAAATACAACTCACAAATATACCTCATCTTACAGGGACTATTCTGTGCTTTTAAAGTTTCATATGTTATCTGAACTTGCTGGCAGCATATGCAAAGTGCTGGTGTTTGCTCTTTTTGTGTGAGGGTAAATATTATCTGTGTATAGGCCAAGATATTCCAAAGCAACCACCGATTTTTTGGAGGGTGGGGGGATATCCAACTTGGGACAGTTTAGCTCTGATTTTTCAGCAGTGTTGAGCATCCACAATTTCAGCTGGAATTAATTTGAAGTGCAGAAAAAATCAAGCCCAAGAGATACCTGGGTGGTGATCCAAGAACCGAGACATTCAACATTAATGGTTGCTTTTGATGGATCATGGCATGAACTTCCATCTCAAAATTCTTCTAATAATTAATCTTGTATTATGAATTATATCCATTTTATCACGAAGACAAGCCCAGTCTATCAGGAGAGATAACAGAGGTCACTTGGGCACTAGCCAGAAACTTGCTCTTATTTATAGGACCTCTGATTATGAAAAATGCTGATCTCAACTTGTCCACTCAGGCAGTAGGAAAGACAATTCTGGTGCAGTATATATCAGACATTTGCATTTGTTAACACAGACCAGGTCCTTAAATATTCAGATTTAAAGTTGCCTTTATTGTATAATACCTTTTTCATGATGAAAAAGAAATAGCCAGAGACGTATTTCAATTTTATTTCTTAACTTTAACGTAGCGGTTCCCAAATATTTTGCCTGCATGACTGCATTTTCAGACTTTACCGCTTCCCTTGACCCCACACAATGTGAAGGATGGTTTTTACAGTATACTTGTTAAATCTTTAGAGTTGAGAGTAGCTTCTGAAACTTTTGATGCTCTTACCATCACTAAGGGGGGATAGCTAAACTCAGTGGTTTGAGCATTGGCCTGCTAAACCCAAGGTTATGAGTTCAATCCTTCAGGAGGCCATTTGGGGATCTGGGGCTAAAATCTGTCTGGGGATTGGTCCTGCTTTGAGCAGGGGGTTGGACTAGATGACCTCCTGAACTCCCTTCCAACCCTGAGATTCTATGAATATTTAAACTTCATAGAATAGTCCTATCTAAACTCATGTTAACTACTGAGGTTTTTTACCTTTTATTTGCTACTCCCCACCACAGTCTTTATACCAAAAATGGCCTAAGAAGATCAAGGACAACGAGAATGTTTGTGCTGCCTAACAGCAACTTGCTCTTATGCAACAAGGATAAGTAGATGTTGGTTAAAATGTATTTAGATTTATTTTCTGTCACCTTTATGCTCTGCAAATGATGGAATGCAAATAATCTGAAAGTGAAATTTTATTGCAAGGTCATCTCCAGAGGCTAGCATTTTGCGCTTCATTGTTTTAAACTCTCAGAGCTTACAAAAATGACAAGAGTATAGCCAACAGGAGTCAGGCCCTCAGGTGGTATAAATCCAGATAGCTCTACTGATTTCAATTGAGTTACACCAATTAATATTTGCTGCAGATCCGCTTATTTTGCTAGGTCTAAGAACTCCCCATCCCGCCCAAGGTGGCATTATTCTTAGGTGACATGCCACAAAAGTGCTCTGCTGAAGGCAGCTCGCAAGAACTTCTTGTTAGAATCTGACCACGACCAAAGAAAAGGGAAAGAAACTCCAGATGTGTATCCAGCACAGAGGGAATCAGGATTAAAACCCTGATCCTCAGTTCCAGGATTCTGCTGACCCTCCTAAGCACAATGGATGGGATCAACCAATCAGGAATTTTGAAGACGTATAATGAGATTTTTAACCATGTGGTGGAAGCCGAGCCAACCTTTTTCTAAGCATGAAAACACACCAAAAAATATTTTTGGTGCTCTCTGAATAGTAAAAATTAATGGAATACTCAGCTTTCACAAAAAACTGTCATAAATACAAGAGAGTTTACAGTAAATACTGCACAGAGTGAACTGGAAAAGTAAACCTAGAGAATTTTAAATTCTGCAGCTAAGATTTAATTTCACAGCTCCAATAGTGCCCCAGCTAAGGGTTAGGGTTTTTACTTTTTGGTGTTTCAAACTGTATTAAATGAGGTGGAATGTTCCTTTAAGAACCTGGCACTTTGGCTCAAGCAACAGAAGCCCAGCCCTTCTGAACACTGACTGTGGGAATAAGAGATGGTGGAGCGCTGTAGTAAGACTTCTCTGGAATTTGGGAAGTAGGATGGCTACTGTACACTGAATTTTGAGCATTCTGGAGTGTGACTCTGTTTATCTGTTTAACTTTATATGTTTTAAAATAAATAGCCTTTATCTGAATAGGCGACAACTGGTCTGGATGTTGTCATTCCAGGCAGAACTTCTCTTCATGGAATGTGTTATATGAAAGAGCCATTATGGAGCTCCCTGAAGAAGACCAAAAGAGCTTTGGAACTTCTTTTCAAGGCACAAGCGGAGAACAAGACTAATCTAACAGGATGTACAGTACTGTTAGTACTTGCTGCACTTTCTATCAGTGTCATTATGCAGCACGGTGCAGCTTCAAAATGCTTCAGAAATTACTAGTCCATCGTGTGAATGCCATATTCTCACTTGTGAGCAGTTACTCACACCCATTGTCCCCATGACTTCAATAAGAATACACATTGGGGTTACTGAGAGTTAAGGGGTTCACTCTCTGGCCATTTGTGATTAGAAATCATCAGTATCTGGCTCTGTCCTGTCTGTATTTTTAGTCAAATATATATGTAGCCCCTCCTCTCCACCAGGTTTTCTTCGTTAATGCCAATCTGCTTACAGGTTTTGGTGGACAGGCCTGGGTTCTTCTGGATCCTGCCACCCACTCAGCAGGGTGTATCTTCCGTATTTTTTCCTATGAATTTATTTGGTGGTGCCTCCACCCCGCCCCCTTGTTCCTTCCTGGCAGGGTCACCAGGGCAGCTCAGGAGGAAAACTCTAACCCAGGGTAATCCCCACTTACGTGCCAGATAGTTGGAGACTTCCAAGAAATAACACAAACACATACAATATATTCATCACAATAATTATATAAAACAGGAAACAAATATACATAACAGAGTAAAACACTATTTTTAGGGTCACTGGTGCCTGCACTGCTAATACCTGTGACTTTCCCCAGTCACATGACTTGAGGTAGCAAATGTAAGATTACAGTCCCGTTGGTACACGTATACTTAGCTGGGGCCCTTGATGACCTATGCCCACAAAATTCTTCTCTGTGGTGGTTTAGCAGTGTGGCTGACTGGGTTCAGTACAGCCCAAAGACTCACAAGTGGGAGAAGGTAGTAAATCCCTCCACAGGTTTAATACACAGCAGGTTGTAAAATCCCCAAACCCTCAAGCCCTGGTTTCAGGACACAGTTCAGGGAGCAGGGGGTCCCCAAAACAAATTCCGAGACTGACTAACTAGAAGATGGTGCACTCACAAACTCCATGAATGATTCTCAGGTTCAGAGATGACTCTGGACTTCTCAGTCACTGCAGAGGGGCTGATCTCTGCTGGCAGGGATCCTCTTCAGGCAGGAATCAGGCTGCTTCATCCAGGATTTCCCCTCACCACAAAGGGGTGCAGGGCTCAAGATGCAGATTACACAACTGTACTAAAATCCAAACTGTAGTCTCCTAGCCCAGCATCCAGACACACACACAGCAGGCAGCAGCCCTGGACTAGCAGGCAGAGCAGAGCTGACCACTGGTGGTCTCACCTAGGGAGCTGGAGGGCTGGTCTCACCTAGGGAGCTGGAGGGCTAACTCAGCCTGGCTGGGGGAGTTTCCCAGCAAAACTCTACAAACTGGGAATCATCAGTGTAGAAGGAAAAGCCCAGCAGAGGGATCTTGCTTTCAGGTCCCTAGAGGCCAGTTCTTAGGGGGAACCCTGCATGCAGGCCTGGGACTCACCAGCTCCCCACACAACCAGTCCTGCCCTTGCCCTGGCTGGCTTGAGACTGACTCAAAACAGGTTTCTGCCCTTTCCTGAACTCCCTGGGAGGGGTATCTCATTCCCTATTGGTTGCCCGGGCAGACTCTGAGTTTGCCTTGGTGCCCCCTGAGCTGCTAGCAGACAGAGCCCCAGGAATCTAGATAAGCTCCTTGGAGGAAAATATGTTGCATTATTCACCCAGCTGTAATCAGCCGTGCTGTTCTCTAAGCATGATGGTGTTTGTACCACCTCATCAGCAAACTTGATACCCGATGCCAACTTCTAGAAACATTGTCACAGTAATTTGGGGCAACTGAGGCTAGACCCCAGCAGGATTTTCTGATGCTTTTTCCCTCAAGCCTCCATAAGGTTGTACAGAGGTTGATGCTGCTCTAGCTCTCTGGAGAAAAGCAGAAATACTGCAGTGCTGCAGGCATTTCTGATCAGTGTGAGACTTACTTCATAGAGGGCTAGAGCTGAGCTGTGTACTTCTGACCCATGGTCTCCTTCAGTCAAAGAAAGGAGGGAAAGAGCCCAAAAAATAAGTGAAAAGAGTGCAGGGGAAGCTCCCTGTGAATGGTGGGCTGGAGGGATAGAGTGGAGGTGCGGGTTGAGGGAGCTGGCTTGAGGCTAGGAATGTGTGTCCCAGGTGTTCCTCTCTGCTCCTGGGCCTGGTCTAGCCCCTCCACGTCCTGCTCCTTGACCCCGCTGTGTGTGTTTACACAGGGGTGGAGCCCCCATAATATTTCCATGGCTGGTGTGTTCTCTACCCCCTCCCCCAGCAGTCTGCTGCTGTGAGCGGACAGAAAGGGAGCAAGAGTCAGGGAGAGTGGATCTCGGTAATGGGAGGAAAAGAGGGAGTAAGTGGGGTAGTCTTCTTACATGGAGGAATAGCAAAGGAAGGTAGCAGGGGAAATTGCAGGCGGGTCTGTCTGCACAGGGAAGGGGAAGTTAGCAGTGGAAAGGAAGGTGGGAGAAAGTGGGTGGAGAGCATTTTGGGAAGGGCAGAGAAGATGACAGTGGGCTGCACAGGCAGCAGAATAGGAGAGCTTGCAAAGGGAAGAGAATAATGGAGCATGGGAGGGAATCCTTGCATGCTGGGGAGGAGGGAAAGGAGGCACTGGAAGGAGGCGCTGATGCAGAGGCAATGGGAGAAAGAGTTCCTTCGTTAGGTACGTGCAAGGGAAGGAAAGAGGTGTTTCTGCTGTGTATCTAGACCCTACAACCCATACCTAAAATCAAAGTCTGCCTGTCCACATTCAGTGACAGTAAAATGAGGAACTGGCTGCATGTTGCACTTCAGTTTGAACCCAATTGTGCTCCCAGAATGGGAGATTTTAACATTGACTTAAAGATCAGACAATATGCATATTACAAATAGGTGGTTCTGGTAGTGCTGCCTATTAAGGTTGCCAGACACTTCCCATAATAAGACCCTGTTTTCAGTGGCTTATAACTTTGTCAAACTAACTGCTTGGGGGTGAAATTTCCCATGCATAGTGGCTCTGTCAGGTGGAAATGCATTGAAATATTTCTCCAAGATGCCTCACCCACTTCTGAGAGAGAAACAACGGTAGGGGAAATCCACTATTTTATCAATAATTTTTTTTTTCTGGTAAACTCTCTTCTTTGAGAAGGTCTAGCACCATTCCACTTTTGATCTGGGATTTGAAATTGGCAGGACATTATCAGGAATGTGCCTTTTGCTGTTTCTACAAAGATCTGCCCAAGTTTGCACCAAAAGTATAGATCTTTGAAAAACATCATTTGACACATGCTCTGTAGAGACTTAGTTTAAACCATAAAATCCACATGTACTGAGAATGCTCTAGCCTTTCACAGCGCCTAGTGCTGGCTGCACTGTACATGCACCATCCCCAGAGTGAGTGAGCATGCTGTAGCCCAGAGCTGCTGATGCAACACAGAATTTCCATGTAAATGCTGTTTCTGGCTGCCCTGAGCACAGCGCTGGAACTGAGAGCAAGGAACCAGTCTCTTCTGTGCTCTCAGTGACTCCCCTACTGGTAGCCAGGAAGCATAGAGAGAAATCCACCGGGCTTGAATAAAAAGGAGACAGAGAGGGAAGGGAAAGACTGAGATTGGAGAAGGACCCTGATAAGACTGGAACTGGAGCTGGTGGAAGGGGAAGAGGGAAACTGTGACTGGGAGTTGTGGGGGATTGGGAACCAATGGTGGAGAGGTAAAGGCTGGGAACTGAGAGGTAGAGAAAGGCCTGGGGCTGGTTGCTGGTGGTGGTGGGGGCAGAGGAGAAGCTGGGGGTGGCTGGCCAAGGAGACTGGAAGCCAGCTGAGGTGAGTATGGGGCTCTGAGATAATATAAGCTTATGGGGAAAGAGCGAGAGTAGACTGTCTGGACAAAGAGACTAGGAGACAGTAAAAGGGGGATGAGGGAAGGGGAAGCAGATCTGACAAGAACTGTGGTGTAGGGGGGAGGAATTGAAACTGGCTGAGCAAAGAGACTGGGACAAAGATTGAACAGGTCGGGGAGAAAGCTGACATTGGACGCAGGGGCGGCTCTAGGTATTTTGCCGCCCCAAGCATGGTAGGCAGGCTGCCTTCGGCGGCTTGCCTGTGGGAAGTCCCCGGTCCTGCGGATTCAGTGACAGCCTGCAGGAGGCTTGCCGCTGAAGGCAACCTGCCTGCCGCCCTCGCGGCGACCGGCAGAGCACCCCCCCGTGGCTTGCCGCCCTAGCACGCGCTTGTCGTGCTGGTGCCTGGAGCCCCCCCTGATTGGATGAGGAATACAAGGAGGGAGACTGGGATCAGGAGCCAGAGGTGACATGGAAATGGGGTGGAGGATGGAACAACTGGAACCGAGGGGGGAGGGGAAAGGCAGATCATATGAGGAGCTAGGAGGGAGCAACTGGCTGGGCAAGAGAACTGGGACTAGGAATGGTGGGGTTTCAAATGTGAATTGGGGGGTGGGTAGAGATTAGGAGTGGGGGGGTTGAGATTGGGACTTGCATGTGGGGCCCAAAGTCCAAGACTAGGACTGGGAGTGCAAGGAGAGTGGGAATGAGAAGCCTGAGGAGTAGTGTGACTGGGACTGAGATGAGGAGACAGGATATTCTATCGATATTCACCCCTTCTTGTCAACTATTGGGAATGGACCACATCCACCCTGATTGAATTGGCCTCATTAGCACTGACCCCCCCNGACACAGAAAATCTACTGAAGAAAAAAAAAAAGAAAAAATAGCAGCTCTGGCAAACAGCCTGCAATTGTGCTAGAGCAGAGATATGTTTAAGAATGACTCAATGTCAGTATTTTTATAGCACCAGGAAAGTCATGGGTTCTGTGAGTTGGTAAGGCAGCTCCCATCTTTTCATGTGCTGTATATTTATACCTGCCTACAGTATTTTTCACTCCATGCATCTGATGAAGTGGGTGATAGCCCACAAATGTTTATGCCTCCCCAAAATTGCTAGTCTCTAAGATCTGTACAGTGGATCTACAGGGTCCAATTAGAGCTGATTGGAACACCTTTACCAAAATGTATTTTTGCTGGAATATCCCGTTTTGTTGAAGCTGAAATATTTCATGCAGACATATCTGTTTCAATGAAGATTTTGTCTGGAAGGTTTCTGAGGTCCAGGCCTTCTGAGGACCAGATGGTCACTTCAGACCAGAGAGAGAGAGAGAGAGAGAGCACGACCAGAATCAAAGACCTGACAGTTTTAAGGAGAAAAGAGCAATTTTGATAAATTCTCCTTTTGTGGAAATATTTGAAAGGTTTTGTGTTTTCATTCCAGTGAGGAACAAAAACAAATGTCAAAACCTTGATAACTGTTGCAAACCAGAATCATCCTCCTCTGATCAACTCTGCTTTCAGCCCTGCTGATGAACCAGGTGAAAGTCAGTATGATGCCATGTGATAGAATGTTTTTTTCATTTTTTTTTAAACGTAGAAATGTAAACAACAACCTATGTTAACAGAACATTAAGATTGCTAAGTCAGTAATTCAAAGGTTAGGTAATGCCAATATTAAGGTTGCCTGTGAAACTTAATGCATCCCCCTGGTGTGCATTCAGTGTGGTATTGTCTATCTTTATCTATATAATCACATGCTATGTTTTGCAACAGGAACTGTGTCTTCTTCAAGAAACAGAGTGGATACGTGCTGAGGAGAAATCAGGGTTATGTAGTGAATGAGGCTGTTGTCTGTAGGACCCCTGCCTTCACAGGCCCTGACTTGTATTTTCCTGGTAGATGCTCCACCTCTTCAAGCCCCCCAATCCGCCCCATCACCTCCCCTCCCCTTTTCCCCTCCCACTCACTTCTCTCCGCCCTCTCCTGAGCAGTGGAAGTCAGTACAAATTACCGGGGCCCAGTGGTCTGGAAGGGGGTCTGGGGCCCAGCATCCCCGGCTTCGTTGGCCCTGTTTAGCTGGTCCGCCCTTGCTGGAGGGCCCGAAGAAAAATTTTCACCGGGACCTGAACCTGCTCTCAGTGACCCTGCTCCTGAGCATCTCCTGCTAACCACTGAACAGCTGATCGGTGCCCGCTCAACAGCTGAGCATTCCCTATCTTTTTCCCTTGGGTGCTTGATCCCTGGAGCACCCATGGAGTTGGTGCCTATGCCTGCCTCATTAGTTGCAGTAACCAAAAGGTGTGTAGTGAATGACACAAGGGACTGCAGGAAGAGATAGGATGGTGTCATGGGTAAGGCAGCTGAATACTGCCCTGGGGAACTTGATTTTATCCTTGCCTCTGCCACAGAGTTCTATTTGATGCCAGGCAAGTCACTTAAACTAAAGTTTCCATGGAGGGTGGGGGCAGGGATGAGTCACATGGGGTTATAGACTCCTCATTTTCTTGATGCCTGACTTGAGATCAATTTGCAGAAGGGCTGAGCAGTCACAGCTGCAATGGGAATCAATGGGAGCTATGCTTGCAACATATAAAGTGCTATATAATGCTATGTACTCTGGAAAAAAAAATCGGATCTTAGGCAGCTGAAATTGGGCATCCAAACTTAGTGGGCATTTTTACTTTAATCTTTGTGTCTCAATTCCCCATCTGCAAAATGGAGATAATTCTACTGCCTCCCCTTACAGAGGTGCTGTGAAGATAAGTTAATGTTTGTGAAGCACTCAGCTACTATAGTAATGAGCTCCGTGGAAAAGCCCACCAGAAAATTAATAATTCTGTTTTCAAAAGGGGGCAGGGGGTGTTGAATAATGTGCAGTAAATAAGGCATAGGACATACACTGAACAATGATCAAAACAAAATATTGAATAGCTTTTCATTGAGTGAGCACTGTCCATTCTTTGTACTGAATGCCGAAGATGTTCTATGGAAAAAGTACTGTTCATGAGTCTGTAATTAAAGACTGTATTATAATGCAAACACACAAGGGGCCAAATTAAGGTTGCACAGATTAACTTAATTTTAGCACTTCCTAACTTTCCAGTGCTTGACTTTGCAACCTTAAATGTTCTTTTAGTTTGTGTGTCATATATTGTAATGGGAAATTATAGACTTGTGATTTCAGGGGTATGAGTATCAGTCTTTGTCAGGGTAGAAGTTTAGGATCAGGTGACAACATGCCAGCCAGGCTGCATGAATTTAGTTCCTTCTAATCTAAGAAATACTTCAATTAGTTTATGCAACACAGTCTTTTGATTCTGGGAGGTAGAGACAGAAAAAGAAGTTGCTATGCAACCAAGCAGCCAGCTGGCGCTGAAGAATCCAGAAACAGGAAAATGTTTGCAATTAGGAATTGTCTGAAAAATACTAAAGGTAAAGTTTTAAGGTTGCTTTCCACTTTCACATTGACCATCAGATCTTAAAGACTTCTAAGTGTACATCAGTAATCATTAGTGAAGAACTGAAGAGTTGTCACACAGATCCAGATTAGATATAGCCTTGTAGTTCAGTTGTGAGGCCAAAAGACAAACTTTGGATTGAGATTCAATGATGTTGAAATCCCATAAAAAGTTTATATCAGGGTTTGGTTCACCCCTGCCCCCTCCCCCTTTTGAGTCTTGCTTGCAGCAGAGCTTGAAAATTGGACTCTACTTAGCTTTTTTTAAATACATCCTGAATTAGAGCCAAGGCATTGGTTCAGATCTGGAATTTGAAGCTAGTATTTGGCAAAAGAGGTTATATTTTAATTTCAGCACTGAAATGATGCAAAGTTCATGATGTTGCATGATTCTGACACACCAACAAGTGGAACTAGGTCAGTTTGCACCCCAAACCCTAGATGATATTCAACGTCTAGGCTTACATAGATCATGTGTGGGCAAAATGTCAGCATGAAACTGTGCGAAGTGAAACTACTGAATTTTGCTGAGTTTCAAACAGGTTTAGTAGGAGAATTGATTAATGTCTGTAGAAATCACTGCAGTTCCTTTCTAAAAATTAAGATGTAGTAGGCAGAAAATCTGGCATTATTCCTCCCTTCACTCATAGTTGTGAAAGGAAGTATATCTGTTGTTAGGAAGGCCTGAACTTGCTATCTTGGCACCTTTTTTTTTTCATTTTAAGTAAAAGACTCATGAAAAATTGGCTCTTTCTCCATCACTGACATATATACCATCAATTAGCAAAACCTGATGGGAGCAGTTTTAAAGAAGTTTTATAACTGACTCTCTGCAACAGAACATAAAACATAGACTGTAGCTATCACTTGTACCATATAATTAGTTGATAAATTCTAGATTCAGGGATATGCAGGACTATAAACAAGTCTCAAACTGCATTATTTTTTTCTGTATAGGCTACAAAGATAGTTTATACATCCTGACTTAGAATTAGTGTTATTGAATAAAGCACTGCCTCCTGCTGCACTCAAGGTCATAATTCAGCTGAGGGGTTATGCAGATTTCCTATTTGTTGAGATTGATGTTTAAGCAACTGACAAATGGCACCACAAATCCTTAATCGAATTATAGCCTTATTTCTCAGGCTGGCTCTGTACATTGTTATAGATAATATTTAGAAAGTAATTACCATATTAAAGTAAAAATCAAAGCAGCAAAGTAATAGCTCCAATTCTGAACATATAAGCAAGGAAAGAAAGAGAAAATGTAATTACAAAACAGTGAGTACAATAAACTGTGGAAGATTTCAAGGAAGACCAATAAGGAAAAAAAATGCTCTAAGACTAGGTGTGATAGTGGATTCAGCCATATTTTCAATTATTGTACATTATATCTAGCATCCATTATAAAGAGAGAAGTATAAGAAAATGTCCCAGGAGTACATATTAAACAGAATATGTTGGGGAAATTCTACAGAATACATTGGGGAAATCCTTTTCACACAGTATGTTCCCTTATTTTGTATGTTATTTACATTTCCTTTGCAGTAAGAACAGCCACATTTTAAATATAAATTAATTCTTCTAGATATTAGTAAAAATGAATATCAGTTGTTGGATGCTCTTGAACATTACGAACACATAATTCTTCACAATAATATCTTAAATACATAATATATAGAAGTTAAACTTGAATCCAGCTCATTCTGTCCTACAGCATACAAATCATATTTTTACATGGTATCTGTCATTTTAACCGACATTGGGTGAAATCCTTCCCCATTCAAGTAAATGGCAAAATTCCTATTGGCTTCAGTGGGGCCAGGATTTCATCCATTACATTGTAATGGTCCTCACTTGGTGTCTGGTTGGGGACCATGGGCTAGTGGTCATGGTCGCAACCCCTGACTGCCAAGGGGATTGTGGGGAGGGGAACCCGGGCCCCCCCACTCCACTGGGCTCCGACCCAGGACTTTTGGGCTACCAGTGTTCTGGCAGCCAAGCCTGCTTAACGCTGTCCTCTCTGGGCCTCTTCCTCTCATTCCCCTCCTGGGTCAGCTTAGTCCAAAGTTTTCCCCTGTTGGGGAAGTCCAAACCAAAATAAGAGGTGGTTTCCAATGTCCAGGGTCCACAGACCCAGGAAAGGGGAATGCTTCCCTCTCTGATTGTCTCTGGGGTGGGTTCTCCCTTCTCCCAGAGAGAGCCCTTTTGGGCAACTGTGTTAGAGCCTTTAGATTTCCTCTTCTCAGCTCTGCACTGCTGGGTCTCACCTCCAGCTCTGCCACCTAAATGACCTAATTCC
This sequence comes from Chelonoidis abingdonii, assembly GCF_003597395.2. Taxonomy (NCBI): domain Eukaryota; kingdom Metazoa; phylum Chordata; order Testudines; family Testudinidae; genus Chelonoidis; species Chelonoidis abingdonii. Next base: position 34,809,849 of record NC_133776.1, read on the forward strand.
CAGTCTTTTAATTCTTTCAGCAGATGGACCATTTGCTGCAGGTGGAGTGGAGCGGGGCTGGATGAGCTCAAAATAATCCCTTGACCCCTTGTTGCCCAGAGTCGGGTTCTGACACCCCATCACTTGTGTGTTATGGTGTAATATAGTAACAGTTGTTCTCTTACTAACAGAACCACTTCACCTGCATTCTGCCCACCAATCTACATGACAATTTTTGAAATGATGATTTTCTTGTTTTCCTCTACTAAGGGTTTTCTTTTGCACTGTCAGTGATTAAGTATTTAATTTCCCATTAATATAAATATTTTGTTCTTAAATGTTTTCTTAGATTAGTAATTAGTCTAGCATCAAATGACCTGTGCTATGTTTGTACATAAAAACCTTACTATTCATATAAAAATATCAGGAAGTTGTTCTATGAAGGCTTCCATTTAGATGCAAAATATTTATAAATATTCCTATTAAAGGTTATGCCATTTTAAAGCATTTCAGAAACAATAAATATATTCACCTTTAAGTGGCAACATGATTTGGAAGCTACTAGTAAACATTTCCTACCAGAAATGTTCAAGTTTACAGAATGAAGACTTTAGTGTATTTAAAAAGAAATCCTTTTAATAAGGATATTTCTAGAATTCTTTGTGTGGATTTAAAAATTGGGTTTTTTTAAAAAAAGGAATGGGAGAGGGAGGTTTGGTATTTGCCCATTTTCCCTCTAGATTTATTGCTCTGACAACACAAACCTGCATTTCTTTCACTATCAGGTTTCTTCCTAAAAATGTTTTCATGGTTTAGTTGCTTGATGTTTGTTTGCTTGTCCTCTGGAGCTAGAAACGGAAACGTAGAACTTTTGATTAGCTTTAACATAATTAGCTAAACATGCATATTGTTATATTTTCAAAGACCCTGGCTATAACGTGCTTGTAGCTATATCTTAGTATTCAGTAGAGGTGTAAATAAGTTTGTAATTTCTTAAAAATAAACAATAATTATTTATTAATAGAATTTTTGAATCAATATTAAGGTATTACCCTCCACATGTACATGCATCAGTCTTCACTGCTGAGGATGTGAGGGAGATTCCCAAACCTGAGCCATTCTTTTTAGGTGACAAATCTGAGGAACTGTCCCAGACTGAGGTGTCATTAGAGGAGGTTTTGGAACAAATTGATAAACTAAACAGTAATAAGTCACCAGGACCAGATGGTATTCACCCAAGAGTTCTGAAGGAACACTAATGTGAAATTGCAGGACTACTAACTGTAGTCTGTAACCTATCATTTAAATCAGCTTCTGTACCAAATGACTGGAGGATAGCTAATGTGATGCCCATTTTTAAAAAGGGATCCAGGGGTTTTCCTGGCAATTATAGGCCAGTAAACCTGACTTCAGTACAGGGCAAACTGTTTGAAACTACAGTAAAGAACACAACTGTCAGACATATAGATGAACATAATTTGTTACAGAAGAGTCAACATAGTTTTAGTAAAGGGAAATCATGTCTCAACAATCTACTAGAATTTTTTAAGGGGGTCTCCAAGCATGTGGACAAGAGGGATCCAGTGGATATAGTGTACTTAGATTTTCAGAAAGCCTTTAACAAACGCCCTCACCAAAGGCTCTTAAGCATAGTAAGCTGCCGTGGGATAAGATGGAAGATGGAAGGTCCTCTCATGGCCTGGTAACTGGTTAAAAGATAGGAAACAAAGGGTAGGAATAAATAGTCAGTTTTCAGAATGGGGAGAGGTAAATAGTGGTGTCCCCACAGGGGTCTGTACTGGGATCAGTCCTATTCAACATATTCATAAATGATCTGGAAAAGGGGTAAACAGTGAGGTGGCAAAATTAGCAGATGATACAAAACTACTCAAGAGAGTTAAGTTCCAAGCAGACTGCCAAGAACTACAAAAGTATCTCTCAAAAGTGGATGACTTGGCAACAAAATGCTAGATGAAATTAAATGTTGATAAATGCAAAGTAATGCACATTGGAAAACATAATCCCAACTATACATATAAAATGATGGGGACTAAATGAGCTGTTAGCACTCAAGAAAGAGATCTTGGAGTCATAGTGGATAGTTCTCTGAAAACATCCACTTAATGTGCATCAGCAGTCAAAAAAGAGAAGAGAACATTAGGAATCATTAAGAAAGGGATAGATAATAAGACAGAAAATATAATATTGCCTCTATATAAATCCATGGTATGCCCACTGAATACTGTGTGCAGATGTGGTCGCCTCATATCAAAAAAGATGTATTGGAATTAGGAAAGCTTCAGAAAAGGACAACCCAAATGATTAGGGATCTGGAATGGCTTCCGTATGCGGAGAGATTAATAAGACTGGGACCTTTTGACCTTGATCTGACAGCTAGACATCCATGAGGAGATGTCAGAAAGACAAGCTGAGATTTTAGTTTGGATAGTAGGTGATGGTCTGGAGAAGAGAGGTAGATCTATGGGTTGTCAGCATACAGATGGTAGATACAGTTGTTTTTCTGGATAAAATTATCCAGAGGCGAGGTGTAGAGGGAGAAGTGAAGGGGACCAAATGAAGTCCTATGGAATCCTCACAGAGAGTTGGAGTGGGGGATAGCTCAGTGGTTTGAGTATTAGCCTACTAAGCCCAGGTTTGTGAGTTCAATCCTTGAGGGGGCCACTTAGGAATCTAGAGCAAAATCAGTACTTAGTCCTGCTAGTGAAGGCAGGGGGCTGGACTCAATGACCCTTCAGGGTCCCTTCCACTTCTATGAGACAGGTGTCTATCTCAATTTGTAAATGAAGAGGTTCCTTCAAAGGGCATACTGAAAGAGTGATTAGAGAAGCAGGGTAAGGCTGACTTCAGTCACCAGACTCTTCTTCTTGATGCTGAATGCAGCTGGTGGGTCAATGAGGATGGAGTACTAGTTCTGAGATTTGGCTAGGAAGAGGTCAAGAGAACTTTAGTTTGAGTGATTTTAGTGGAGTGCAAGCAGAGATAGCTGGACTGGTGAAAATTTTGGATGCTTTCCAAACACTCAAGAATGATCATCCTGATTCTGAAAAACTTGTAATCAAAGGACAGACGAGTACTAATGTCTAAATGAAGGGAACTGGAAAAATGGGCAAATTATATACAATGTATATAACTTGATTAACTGTCAATAATTTACATTACTTATGGCATTGCTACTATGAATCCACCATGACTTTCCCCAAAACATACCACGATGACAAACCTGCAGCCTTAATTGGAAAATATTGTCAAGTACCATATGTTCCCTATTCTCTGAATGTCTCATTGATATTCAGTGTTTGATCTTCACTTGACTGAAAGCTCACAGTACGTATTGTTTATTTAAATTTTAAAACCATCAAGTTCTACCAAGATAAATTACCAGTAAGAAAAACAAATATTATATTAAACTAGAATTTGCAGGATATGCACTGATTTTTTTTCCAGCTTTTTATGCATTAAAATACCCTAGTGGCAGATATATTTTCTTTCTTCAATATTTATTATTGCTTTTCACCTGCCTTGAAATAGGAATAGAAACCACTTTGATAAATAGACTCCTATGTTGACTAAGTTCTGAAAGTTCCTTCGTCTTGTTTGGTGAGCCACTTTTATTGGACACATCTCGGCCAATCACACTACAAGCATAATGAACCTGAGCACCATGGAGCGAGGAGAGAAGGTGCAATGTTGGAGCAGGAGTGGCTGGAGGTATTGTGTGTCTGAAAGTTGAAATGCCGCTAGGAAATCCTCTGAGTGTGGGGGTGGAGTAGCTCACAAGTAAAATGAGTTATTCTCAGTGCAGCTACCCTCCCATGTGAGCGTTGGGGGAAAGGACCGATGCATTGAGGAAGCGCCCCTCAAGAGCTGGTAGCTCTACTATCACCCCTCCCTTCTTTACTAACCAGCCCTTTTTGCTCCCTGGCACTGGAAGCCAAATTACACCTGGTCCATAAATGGATGTGCTAGTGTGGGGGCTGAAGACATCCCCATGCTTTCTTTCCCTTATATCACACTTGTGCAAAGGAGGCATCTGTATTCCCCTACTCCTCCTATAGTAATAATCCTCTAGAGGCACTGTTTTGCCTGTTTCTTCTGTTTCACAAAGCCTCTGCTGCTATTGAACTCAATTTGATGTCTCGGCACCTATATCAAGCAATGGCACTCCAAAGTCCAGAACAAGATAGGAACAATGATTTTTCAACCACTGTTCACTTGCAACGCCCAATGACTCCAACATTGTTTTTATTTATCATTTGTATTTCCATAGCATTTGGAATCCCTGCTCATGGACCAGAACCCTGTTGTGCTGGATGTTGCGCAAACATAGAATAGAGGTTCTGCATGCAGAGCAACCCTGTGACTGGGCCAAATAGCGATAATATGTAATGATGCACATACAGAGGCTTAAACATTTTCTAACTTCTGCCACAGGAAGGTCCTAAAGCTTAGTTGCCCATAGTAAAAACATGGGGAGAAATCCTGGCTCCATGAAGTCAATGGCTAAACTCCTATTGACTTCATCTTAGATGTCTGCAGACCACTTCTTTACATTTATCCAGACCAGTATAATCTTATCATCTTGTTCCACTGAGACAAATATTTACTACACTTTAGTAATCTTTACTATTAATTTTAGCTACAGTTCATTTGCAGCCCAATAGTTCAGAGGGTATTTCTGATTAAAATATTATTAAATTAATATCTTTTCCTGTATTATAGATAATACCTCAGATTACTAACATGGAAAGAATTATTAAAATCAAATTTATTTCTAATTTGATGTTTGTTTTATCTTTGCATGTCTCTGATCTTAGTTCCACTTCTGTTTCTGTTCATCAAAATGTAGGTCTGGAAGGGACCTTGAGGTCACACACCTCTCTGCCCCCCACATTGAGGCAGGATAAGAATAAATAGACCATCCCTGATAGGTGTTTGCTAGTCCTGTTCTTTAAAAAGTTCCAAGGATGGGGATTCCACAACCTCCCAAGTTAACCTGTTCCATTGCTTAACTATCCTTATATTTAGAATGATTTTCCTAATATATAACCTAAATTTCCCTTGCTGCAAACTAACCCAATTGCTTCTTGTCCTATCCACCGTGGACATGGAGAACCATTCTCTTTATCCTCTTTCCTTTTACATATTTGAAGACTATCACACCTCCTCCACATCTCCAGACTAAGCATGCATAATTCTTTCAGCCTTTCCTCATGAGTCATGTTTTCCAAACCCCTTATCATTTTTGTTGCTGTCTGCTAGACATGATCCGATTTGTTCATGTGTATCTTCAAAACTGGATACAGTACTCCAGCTGAGGCCTCATTCATGCAAAGGAGAGTGGAACAATTACCTTCTGTGTCTTAAATATGACACTTCTGTCAATACAACCAGAATGACAACAATCTTTTTTGCAACAACTCTGCGCTGTTTGCTCATATTCAATTAGTGATCCACTATAACCCTCAGATCCTTTTCTGCAGTTCTGCTGCCTAACTGCTATTTCCCATTTTGTATTTGTGCTTTTGATTTTGTTTCCTTCCTATTACTTTCCACGTCTTTATTGCATTTCATGTTGTTCATTTCAGACCAGTTTTCCAATTTGTCAAGATCATTTCTGAATTTTAATCCTGTCCTCCAAATTTTACAATCACACTCTCCACCCCATCAACCATGTGGTTCATGAAAACAACATGGCTAGTAGTAGGGCATGCACCTGCAGTATGCGTCTTGATACATCTTGCCAGGTTGACAGTGAACCATTGATAACTTCTTTGTGAACAGTCTTTCAAACAGTTTCACACCCTCTTTATAGGAATCTAGGCCACATTTCCTTGGTTTGCTTATGAGATTGTCATGTGGGACTTTGTAAAAAGCCTTACCAGAGTCTAGATATATCACATCTACTGTTTCTCCCTATCCACTAGGCCAGTTGCTCTGTCAAAGAAAGAAATTCGATTGGTTTGACTTGAGGTCTTGGAAAATCCCTGTTGTCTATTACTTAGGGAAATCTGTCTCTTGATCTGAGATTTTAAAAGACCCTGTTTTAAAAAAAAATTGGCCCAAAATACCCATTAATTCTTACGTTTCAAGGTTAGACAAATAAAGAACACTAGCCAAATATCACTAAAGTACAAATCATCTTTCATATAAGGGATGGTACCTAATTTTCACCAACTCTGATTAGGAGCTGTTTAATTGCAGTAGTTGCTAAGATGACAAATAAGAGTTTGTTACATTATGTAAAAAGATATACACAAACCCCCAAAATTCAAGCACTATCTGTGAGTCCTACCAAAACAGAAGTTACAATAAAATAAGGGGATGATTTAAATTCTAAGGGACAAATACACAGCCCAGTAAAGTTAATGAAAAGATTCCTGTTGATTTCTGAGCGCTCTTCGATTGGGGCTACAAAACAGAGAAATTAGAGGAACCCATTTAAAAAGTGATGCACCATCCATAATGTTTTCATCAGTGCCTAGGTATTTCTTTCCAATATACTATACAGGAAGCATCTTCCATAATCCGTGGACAGAATGCCAGTGTGACAGGAAGTGAATTAATAAAAGAAATGACCTTTATTACAAATGTAAGTGCAGCCCTGCTATACTCACCTAATAAAAATGTGTTTAATTTAAACTAACTTCTGGCTTGATGCTGTCTAATTAAATTGGCCCAACAGATGTATCTGTCTAAGGTTAATTTACATCACTGCATGATCAAAATGTTATGTACTGTAGTTCTGTTATTTAATGAGTCTCTGAGTAAGACCAAAATATGGAAATTAACTCCAGTTACATGCTCATTAGGTAGCTTTTTAAAAAGCAGAATAAAAAAGAGGCTAAATATAAAACAAATCTTACTCTGTAACAAATAGGCCAATGAGCTCTAGGGATGCACGACCATTGGGAAGTTCAGATAAGCAGAAAAAAGACTGGATCCAAATTTTCCCTTAATTCTCAGAATCTCTTGTGTGAACAAAACTTGTCTGAAAATCTCCAGCCAACAGAAACAGCAGGACAGCCAGGTTAGCAAACCTGCCTTGTTTGCACTCTTTGGATGGGGAAGCCTCTGCATGTGCAGTGGATGTGTAAGTAGGCTGATGAGGTTTATGCTCCCCTATGGGACTTGCCAGCTCCATTTTTTTTTGAGGGAATTTAGGGTCCTGGATCTTGCCTTTTTGCCTGCACTGGTGCTGCTAGCCCTCTGGAACCCTTGAGTAAAAGGCCTCCCCATTGTATGCAACAGCAGGAGAAGGAGTGAGGTGGTGAGAGGCTCCTTGTGGCTTCTCCCGCTCTTGCACACTAGGTGAAAGCTGACCCATTCTGAGTACGAGTCTGCTCCTCTTTTGCTAGTCGTTTTGAGCAAGCAACTGCTTCTTTGGGGCCCTTGAGTGATCGCTAAAGTGAGGTCTCCCTGTATATTTCTTTCTTGCCTCCTACTTTCCGTAACAGACAGAGATACCCCCAACATGTGAGCATATACTGGCTATGGATGACGTTAAGATAACTTTGCATTTGAAAGGGGAGTCTCTTATAGTTGACATTGTACGATAAGGAACATTCAGGACTTCACAGGCAATGTTTCCCCTTACAGTGTATTCTTTCATTAGAGGCACCTTTTCCTTGGAGATAGGGCCCAAAAATTGTTCAGGGGTGTTTGAAAATGTGTGCCATTACTTTCACAACATATTCTAGTCATGATGATAGTCACAGTTGCCCTTTTAAAAGCAGAGGCCTCCACATTCTTTGATGCTGGTAACAAAGCACACCCTTGGGATGTGTTGAAATGGTGTTGTGATGCTACTCCCCATATTCTTCATAGAAATATTATTATAAGATGATTATAGCATATCTAGGATAATTTTACGCAAGATGGGGCATGTGAGGTATCATTGGAAAAGTTATGATGTACTGGCTATAATCACCCTATTTGTATGCATATATCATTTCTGTATCTGACGTTAGGAAGATTGACTACGTAACAATTACAACTGTATTTCCACCTGAGGAACACCCACGAGACAAAATGCAATCAGCCTGGATGAGCCATTAGGGGAAATAACAGGACTTTGAAGATGCTAACCTCCCACCTTCCTGAGAAGCTTCCTGGGATGCTGCTTTGACACTGCAGGGTCATGTGATCATGTCATCTGGTACTGGAGGCCATCTTGGCCTGCTGATATTTTACCACAAATAAGGGACGGGAACCAAACTAGGAAATAAAGGATTCCTGCCATATGTAAATCCTACATAAGGCAGGGAAGTGAGTTAATCAAGGTTGATACTTCACTGAAACCAGGAGCGGCGCCAGGGTTTCTGGCACCCTAGGCAAAATTCAGGGGGTGGCATTTTGTGCGCTCCCCACGGGGCGTGTGGGAGCCTCTGGTTCTGCGCCCATCGTGCTGCCGAAGAAGGACCGTCCGCCGAAATGCCGCAGGTGACAGCAGCAGTCATTGAGCTGCTCAATTGCCTGCCTCTGTTTTCCGCGGCATGTTGGCGGAAGGTCCTTCTTCGGCGGCGCGATGGGAGCGGAACCGGAAGCTCCTGTGCGCTCCGTGGGGAGCGCACAAAATGTCACCCCCCGAATCCTGGCACCCTAGGCGACTGCCTAGGATCGCCTAATGGAAGCGCAAGCCCTGACTGAAACCCTACCCAAGATGACTGCTAAAAACACCTAAGACTGATCTCGGGGAGAAGAGACTGGATCCAGGCTAGAAGGTGTCTGGCCTGTGACAGGAATACCTGGAGTTCTAAGAGCCGTTTGTCTTCAAGAAACTTTGCAACCTGCTTAAAACAACATTTAGGGTGAGAAATTACTACTTGTAGCCAGTTTACTTATGTAGGGAGGCGCCCTGGCTCCCCGCCGTGCCTGAGAGGGTCGAGCCAGAACAGGTGCCTCAGTGGGTGGAGCCACCGCCGCCTGTCCCCACCCCCCAGAAGTCAAGGGGCGGGACAGGAAGTATAAAAGCCCTACCTCAGTGCTCAGTTGGTTGCAGACTGTTGGAGAGGACAGATGCTGGTGCCTGAGCTCCTGCCAGGCCCAGCCTGCCCTGTGCTCACTACCCGGAGGAGCGCTGGCCTGACCTGCCTCTTGCCTGGTACCCGGAAGAATGCTGGCCTGAGCTTCCCTGTGCCCGGTATCCAGAGGAGCGGCCTGAGCTTCCCTCCGCCTGATATCCTGAGGAACCCATGGTCTGGGACCCGCCGGACGACGCTGGAGAAGGACAGGTACCTAGAGAGGGGGAGATTGGAAGTGGCCCGGGGGAAGTTGACCCAAGTCTGGCTCCAGGGGACCCTGAAGCAATGTCAGTGTGTTGCAGCCAGGTTTCCCCACTGACTGCAGTGAACCCTTGCTGCTGCTAGGGCCCCGGGCTGGGATGCAGTGGAGTGGGAGGGCCTGCGTTCCCAAGGGTGGCAGACTCCCCCTCCCCCTGGCCTGAGAAGGCCTCTTGTGCTGATGAACTCGCTGTTCAGTCCCTGCTTGAGGGTCTGACCCCTACCTGTGTTTGTTGCCCCACCGTGAGCCCGGGCTTGGGCTTTGCAGACTGCTACTGTTAACTTGTTGCTCAGCCCCTGCTGAAAGGCCTGAGCCTAACTGCTTGTTGCCCCACCCTACCCAAGGGTCTCGGCTATAGACTTTGTATTTGCTCAGCCCTGCTGGAAGGCCTGAGCGGTGAGCTGCTTACTGCCCTGCCCCACCCAAAGGCCAGGCTTATGTACTGTGTTGCTCAGCCCTGCTGAAAGGTCTGAGCCTGAACTGCTTATAGACTCTGTACTTGCTCAGCCCTTGCTGAAGGGCCCCGAGCCTGAACTGCTTGTTGCCCCGCCCCTGCTCCAGGGCTGGGCTTATAGACCCTGTGTCTGCTTAGCCCTGCTGAAGGGCTAGGACTCTGAATTGCTTAGAGACTATCCATTTGCTCAGCCTGGCTGGAGGGTCTGGACCCTGCATGAACTGCTGCTGGTAGGGAGGCGCCCTGGCTCCCCGCCACGACTGAGAGGGATGAGCCCGAGCACCGGACCCTTACAACTTAGTATATTAAGCTTAGTTTGCATGTTTGCTTTATTTGCTTAGTAATCTACTTTGATCTCTTTGCTATACCTTATATTCACTTAAAATCTACCTTTTATAGTTACTAAACTTGTTTATGTTTATTCTAAAACCCAGTTTGTGTAATTGATAACTAGGCGGGAAGGGGGGGAGAACTGTGCATATCTTCCTCCACATTGAGGGAGGGAGCAAATTTAATGAGCTTAGGTTGTATAGATTTCTGTGCAGCATAAGACAATACAATTTTGGGTTTACAAGGGGTGTTTACTTGAGTACGGAATAATTCCCAAACTGAGTCTTCCCACACAGAGCTGATCTCAGTGTCTGTGTCTTTCTGCAGCTGGGTGTGGCCCTATCTGCATGTGTACTGGAGGAGGCTTGAGGGCATGGCTCATCATAGGCGCCAACTTTCTCTGGCACCAGTGGGTGCCCATGCCCCCCCTGGCTCCGCCCGATTGCACCTCATCCCTGCCCCTGGCCCTGCCCCCATTCCAACCCCATCCTCAAAGTCCCTGCCCTAACTCTACCCCTCCCTGCCCTTATTGGATCCCATTCACCCTCCCTCCCTCCCTGCCCCATGAATCAGCTGTTTCGTAGTGCAAGCACTGGGAGGGAGGGAGGGAGGGGGGTGAAGTAGGATGTGGCGGTGAGCTCACAGAGGAGGTGGAGGTAAGCTGGAGCATGGGAGGGGGCAGGGCCACAGGGAGCTGCTGGTGCGTTCTGAGCACCCACCAATTTTTTTCTGTGGGTGCTCCAGCCCCGGAGCACCCACAGAGTCAGTGCTTATGCGGCTCATCAGGGCAGTGTAAAGGAACCAGTAGGCTTAGTGGTATCCCAGTACGTTAGGTGGCACATGGGGGTGGGGAGAACCCATCACAGGTGTATTCTAGAATGGACCATTATAAGATAAAGTTGATAAATTTCCAGGAAATCTGAAAACAAGCTACTGTTTTTGGAAAAGAAATAGTCAATTTGCAATGCTTCTTTATAGCAGTGGAATCTGAAAGGGGGCTTCGGCAAAAGCAAACCACGAAGCAGCATTGAGTGTAATCTTGTGTTTCTTGACTGCTCTGTGATACTGAAAGAAGGGAATACATCAGTGGGCTATAGAGTGACCATCTCAGCAGTGGCCAAACACAAATCTAATAACAATGTACACTGAGCTGGGGAAAATGTACTGTACAGTTGCTTTTGCAGGTAAACCTGTTTGTGCTTAAATCATTGGAGATATTAGACCATTCATCAGTGTGTTTTAAAAAACAAAGTCCCTGCACCACTGACAGGATCAGTGAACTATAGTAAGTTGCTGAGTAAATTTCTGGATGCAAAGTGGTTATTAAATGATTTTAAAACTGATTTCAGTTAAACTGGTGCAAATTCCTGTGTGGATACTCTTATTTCAGTGTGAGTGGATTATTTTGGTTTGTTTTAAACAGATTCCCAGTCAATTTAAATTAAAGCAAAATGAGCTACTCCTAGTAATAAGCAGATTAAACATATCCATGCAGGTATTTACACTAATGTATATAAATCAGTTTAAAATCACAATGGGTAGACCAGGCTCATTAATGCAAGGTTTCCCCTTTTTAGTCACTTTCTCCACCTCCCTGAGATAAAGAAGCACTTGTATTCTATGGACTCAATGCCACATAAACTCTTAGGCACATGAGTAACTTTTGTCATGTGTGTAAGTGTTGGCCTATATGTTCTGAGCTCAGGGCTTGTATCCCATATGTTTTCTGAGATGCACATCAAATAGTAGGAGGAAAAACACCAAAGCAGCATAACTTAAATGAAAGATTCATAAATTGAAAGGTGTGAATATAGACTTTAAGGCCAGAATTCTTCTCTATAGGTTTATACCACACTCATCACTGTGCATTAAGCATTGTTCTCTCATCTTCTCCCCCAGGGAAAGTGTGCCAAGTGGGGTGCTTTGTTTTGGATTTGTTTATTTATTTAATCGATACATGTTTCTAGAACAAAGAAATCTGCCTTGCACTCACTGGTGACGATGTTTGTGATGGTCCTTAGTTCCTGTGGGAGTTCATCCCAAAGTCTTGGGCTTGCCCCAGGGAAGATCTACTGTACTGAACACATTCGGCTGGGAAAAAATCCATGACATATGGGCTTTAAGTGCTGGATGAACTTGTGCTGTGCTATGAGGCAAATGAACTATTATTTTTAAGATTAGGGCTAATACTTCTAATGAATTGCTGTTCATTTAAATTTACATTGAACAGCTTCTCTGGATAACAAGTGAATTACAGGTATATGTTTTATGAAGTACAGTTAATTTTTTTTCCATTTTGTCAGGAAATAAATAACTCTTGCCAAGTCCCGTTTTCAACTGAAAAAACAATATTTCCCCTGGCTCCTGCCCAACCTTTAAAATCAGTTGTCCCCTCTATCCTGTAGCAGTTCTGTTTGTATCAGGTTTTTCAACCCAGTAGTAACTGGGAGGACCCCATAATTACTTCCAAGGTATGAAGACATTTTGCTATGACCACAAATGTAGTGAAATCAAAACAGTCTTAAATATAGTTGGCTGCATGGAAAGGTTTTTTTTTTTTTGTTTCTAAGGATATGCAGCACTACCTGAAAAGTCTGATGTTTTCATAATGATTTAAGATTGGTAGCAGAAATAACAAAATGGTGGAAATACCTATAATTCATTAGTAAAAAACAAACACATAATCAGGAGCTTTAACAATGTGTAGGTCACACATGTAAATATGATGAAACATAAATTATTTAACATACAAGCTTTTCCTAGTTAAATTGTATTGTACATTTACTTTGCTGCTTTAAAGTACAGCTGTGGCTTCCAGGCTTATGCAATATATGTAAACTAAATTAGAGTTTTGTGTGGTTTTTTTTGCACCGAAAGGCTAATGTTAGGCAAAGCTGGTTGAGTACTAAAAACATTGTGATTCAGTCATTATAATGAATATGGGCATATAATTTGTTTTTAACTATCCAGACCACTTCTGGATATCCACAAACCTGTTCACAAATCCAAAAAGTTTCATGAAGTCTAGCATGAATACAATCTGAACACTGGTAAAGTACTAGTACCAACCCAAATTCATTTCAGACCTCCCAAAAATTGAGATTGGATTTAAAATACTGAAAATTAAAATAAATTCTAGACCATCTTTTTCAATTTTTAATTTTTTTATTTTTACATTGAGGAGGAAGCTGGCAATCCTAAATTAGTTTGTCATTTATCTCAGGTTCAAAATTCAACATTAAATAAATTCATACAATGCAGATCTCCTTGTTTGCTACTTGGCAGGGACTCCACTTAGCTTTTCCCATCCCCTGAGGTACAGGGTGCTGCCATTCTATCCCTCTGTAAACTAGATGGGACAGGCAACTGTCCCACTCTCATTCTCCTTTAATATTTTCTTCTTTCCCTCGCTCCTGTTTGTCTCCTCCGATCCATCACATTCTTCCTCTCTGCTAGGGTGACCAGATGAGAGGGAGACAATATTGGGACACATGGGGCGAGGGGCGGGTTCCGCTGGCAGAGGAAAAAAAAAAAAGGGCGAGTGCTGCTGGCAGAGCAGCGAGGGGTGGGTGTGTGGAAAAAAGCGAGTGCTGCCGGTGGAGCAGCGAGGGAAAAGAGCACGTGTCTGGGTTCAGAGGATTTATTTGAGTCTCAATTTTCAAAGTTCCTTTGTACTCAAGTGAAGTCTCAAATGCCCTGGCCTACATAGAAATAAACTTCCCTGCTGGGACAATGGAGAGAAGGCCACACTCATGAAGCTAAGATGTAAATAATCATTTCATTTTATGGAGTTTTTTACTAAGTTTTCAGGGGGGGAAGGGAATACAATCCCTCTGCAGTGGAATAAGATGGGAGTTTAGCTTCTGATAGCCATACGACGAGGTTGATCCTTGTTGTCTCCATGTTGCATGGAGCCATGTTGGCCTAACAGCTACAGCTAGGCCAAAGATGGCATGGCTGCCTGCAGAAGCTGTGCTTCCGCAATATTCCTTGCATCTGTCTGCTCCCTGACCTTTTCTCTAAAGGTAGGTTCTGCAGCAGAGAGAAGCAGGGCAAATTAAAGGTTTCTACTGGGTTCTCTTTCAAGTTTGTTATATGACAGAATAAGAGATGAGCCTGTCTGTGCCCTCCCACCCTGTCCAGGACTTGGGCAGAGGCGTAGAAAGGGGGGAGATTAGGGCAAATGTTTAGCGAGCTTTCTTTTAGATTCAGCTGAGCAAATTGATCTGGAAATCACTGAGACACAACCAACACGGGATCCCACAATGCTGGATCGCTAAAGTTACTTTTCAGAAGAACCTAATTTTAAGGCAACAGCAGTGCTGAAAAATCCTATTACACTTATTTATATGATGTCCATGGATAATTTACACTACATTAACTTGGCTTTTGGCTCATTAAGCTCCAGTAGCTTGCTTTTTAATCCATTGGCTAAGTCTCATTTTTAAAAGTTAATTAGTTCATTCAACTAGAACATATTTTGCAAAATAGTGCTGCTGGTATTGGGCTTTTTATTGCAGCAAATAGTATTGATCTTTAAAATACAACATGGAAGGCATAACGGAGATATTTAATCATATGGCTGTCACAATGCTATGTTTAAAAAAATAATTGTATGAACCCTTTAATAAGGTTTCTAAAATCTGTTCATGAATTGTATTTATATTATAGTTATGATGTTTTTGTGGTCAGAGAGTGTGATGTGTATGTGATGTACCTCTTATTTGTTTGTATAAATAGTAGAAGTTAGTTTGTACATGAGCAGGTTATTTTCAAAGGGGGCAATCTGAGTGTGTAAGCTCCTTGGGCATTCTGGTCAAAATTTTCTAAAATGGGGGCCTAACATAAGGTTTGTAAATGTAGCACTTGAATAGGTCGGAATAAGGCCAGGGAGCAGTGTGCATATGATAGCAGTGGATGTGGGACAGAGCGCTGATTTGAGGTTCTGCCATTGGCTGCATGTAGAGCTGGCTCTAAGTGAATAGCCTCCAAAGAAAATAAATGAATAGCTGTGGGACATAACATAGATGATTTCTTTCAACCAGTTGGACATTTTATGTCTGAACTTTAAAAAAACAAACAACCCTCCCACCCCAATAACACTGTTTAATGTATCCAAGTCTTACTTATTCAAATATATTTTGTCAACTTTTCCCCTTTCCAGATTTAAACTTTCTAAACTTCAGTGCATAAACTCTAAATCCCTATTACCAGCTTTTAAAGAGATCATGGTAAATGGGTATTATTCTGCAGTCACAATACTATTACTTTCAAATACATCATCTTGGATTTCTGGCTCAAAAGAATAAAGGAGGAATTTAAGTAATTCGCAGCAAAACTACATCTGCTTCTTTGCTGATGAATGATTCCTTTTAGGAAAGGCACGTCTCCTGTTAATATAACAGCTGACTTTCATCTTAAATAAATGCGATAACTGAAAAGGATCAAAAATAGAAAAAAATGTGGATTTTTCCAGTAATATCCAGCAGCCAAAAGACCTAATTAAAAGAAATATCTGAAGAGGCATTCTGATCCAGATACCTTCACAGAAGAGAGAGTTGGGAGGCTAGATGTCTTTAGCAGGTGACACAAAGATGGAGAATGAACTGGCTAATGAGGAAACAAAAACAGCATGGATTTATGACTGGTCGTGGTCAAAACTGCCATTATCAATATGTCCTTCAGGGTTTCTTTACTATATTAACCCCAGTAAGGAAACTCTATTTATTTTTTGTAAACCTTGCTCTATAGCATACCATAAAATTTTATCTTTTCCCTTTCCACTTAGTGATATGATATGTTTTATTCCGAAAAGGCCAAATCCAGAGATCCTTCGTCTTTTTTTTTTTTAACTCACTGACTTCCATGGGATTTTGTCTTAGTGAGGAGTGATTACCTTTTTTTTTTTCTATTTTCTTTTAAGGTATTTTATTATTTGGCTCTATTGGGGCAAATGGTATCCTATTATGAAGTTAAAAAAAACCCAGAAGGATAACATTTTAAGTGTTGTTGTTTGTTTGAATTCTGTGTGTGTTTGTGGGTTATTGTTGTTGTGGCAAGTCTCCCTGCATCTCACTACAACCTATAGCTCCTTAACAAACTTTCCTGACCCTGTTTCCCATTGGAGGGAGCTCAAGAAAATGAATAGTTATTAACTAGGGGACTAATCCTGCAATCTGTTGACTTCAATGATAGAGAATGAAACATTCGTATAAGTGCTTTCAGGATCAGGGCCATAAATCTCACAACATGCCCTTGAGCGGTAGGAATTATTATCCCCATTCTATAAGTGGGAAAACTGAAGCACAGAATGATAAAGTAACTTGTTCAAGATTATACAGCGGTAAAGCTGGAAACATAACGCAGATCTCCCTGTGACTGGTCCTGTACTTCCACTATGCTCCCTCCCGTTATGATAAGATAAAATGGCATCCCTAATTAGACCGAGGTGTGTGTATGTGTCTTTTGTGATACAGCATGGGCAGAGGGCAGCAGGAGAGGGTTAGAAGGGAACCTTATTCCCTGTAAGGGGAAGAAAGTTTGCTATAGATTAACTACAGCATCTGATGCCAATTAGAGCACCTGAAGCCAGTTAGAGCACCTGCAATCAGTCACCTGATAAAACCCCCCTGCTTCAATCAGACAGTGTGGGAGTTGGAGCAGAGAGGATTGGTGTTGGAGCAGAGAACAGTATGAAGGAGTTGGAGCAGAGAACAGTTTGAAGGGAAGCAGAGGACAGTTTGGAGAAGTGCCGTTGTGGGCTAAGAAGTCCTAGACCCTAGGTAAGGGGCACCTCGCTTTGTGCAGAGGGAGGGCAGGAAGCCTCCCCACAAGCTGAAGGGCAGGAGAGGGAAGTAGCCCAGGGGAAGGAACCGTCAGTTCAAGTGGTTCACCACTGTCCTCAGGGCCCCTGGGCTGGGACCTGCAGTAGAGGGCGGGCCCAGGTCCCTCCCTCTCCACTCCCCTCCTCTAGGACACTAGTGGGGCAGTTAAGATTCTTATCCAGGGGCAAGAAATGGTGCCCTGAACCCGTGCCGCCCCCCAAAGAAGAGAAAGCGTGAGACCCATCATAATAGTACCGGCAATTTGCCACACTGTATATATATGGAGAGAGAGAAATAAAAGGTCTAAACACTTAGATACTGCACATCATCTTTATCAGTTTACAAAAAATGTGATGTAATCAAGGTCACACTGCTACCACTTTCTTGTACAGCCCATTTAAGAAACTTAGCATTCCACATTTGCATTATCTTTAGGCCACTGGAAGAAACACACTCAGCTGATGCAAGTGATGTGAGATACTTTATTTCCATATTATTTCTACAGCATGGCAACATCCTCTTCACAAGCATCTTTGTACAATTCTGTTGAAAACCAGGGCCAGTGTTTCAGGAGAAGTTAGTGTCCTTTAGTGACACTGAGAACTGTTTCCAATTGCTGATAGATTTAATCTAATTCAAGAAGCTACAGTATGAATTAGACAGGTTTGATCTTCCCTAACTTGCATCTGCCTATCCTATGACTGGGATAGTGATGAGTGCTAAATTCTGGATATTATGGGCCTCAGAAGAACCGTGCCAAAACTTTGTGGCAATAAAACAGCCTCCTTTTGATAGCCTACTCTAGGCAGGGTGATCTTAACCCTTGGTTTGCAGATATTCCCATGACTGCAAACATAGTATTGCACCAAGACTATTGCCAAAGAGGAATTGCTGAGATGACGAATCTTTAATATCATTGCCTAATCAATGCAAAGTTACAGTTAATATATAATTCTGGAGAGTAGAAGATGCCATCTAAAATTAGCATAGTTCTGGTGTGTGTGAAAATATTTCATATGAAACTTAAAAATACTTTCCTTTTCTATATTGTTACCAAACAAAGTTCCAGTGAGACAGCGAACCAATTTTAGTTAAAATAAAAAACTCTTAATTCATACCTGGAATCAAACTGAACCCAATCCTTTTTTGACATTCAGAAAAGTTAGTTACTGCTCCATTTTGTGAGGCCCTGCTATAGGGCTTGACCCTGTTGGGGACTGAATGCATCTTAGGAGATGCTAAGCACCCTCAAATCACATTGAAATCAACAAGAATTAAGGATTTCCAGCTCCTTGCAGGAGAAGCTCGGCATCCAGGATTGTCAAAGGCCACTGAAGTCTATAGGAATTTTGCCATTCATTTCAGTGGAACAGGACATTGTATTTATCCCTTCGTCTGTCTTCTACCCTGCACCCAGGATATACCCATATGAGTCTGGGCTCTCGGAGTAGGCCCAGCAGCCTGATACATCATACACTATTGTGGGGAAGGGAGCATGCGCCTTTTTTAGGGAGCCAGTTTGCACCCCTGCATGCTAACCTAACTGTCACTACATAATGTACCCTGCATGAATCTGTAGTGTAACATCTCATTGCATGGCATTGTTTTGTTAATTAGTTTCTTATTTACTGTACAGAAAACAGACTTTACAGTCAATTTTATCCCACAAATGTTACTTTTGTTCAACATGTGGAATGAAAATGTAGCATTTTGGAAACTAGTAAAGGATTGAAATTAAAATAAAAAGTCTGTCTATGAACAGGAGGCATTAACTGGTCTATAAGCAAGCAAGCAAGCACTTTGCCTGCAATTCAGAAAGGAGAGGAATACAGAGTACTTAGAAAAGAGAAGAAAAGGCATCTGGAGACAGTTTATAGATCATTTTCAGGATGGTATGAATGATGTAATATGTAACTATCTGACTCACTCACATCTGTGCTATCTGGTTAGAACTTTCCTTTTGACTTACTGTAGAAATGGCATTATAAACCTGGATACTTTCCCCCCACCCTTCCCTTTCATTTTATTTTTCCTTTTCTTTCTCTTTCTACCCACCCTTCTATTTTGGGTGATTTTGAAGTTGATTGTGGGGGAGTTGGGAAGTTTGGGCAGGAATCACTAAATTGTACTGAAATAGTCTAGAATGCACTCTGCTTTGCTCTTTAAAAATGTAGGAGCCAGTTCTACCAACAAATGAGCACACACAGCCGACACTGATTTGAATAGGAGTCAGACAGGCATTTCTGAGGTTAGAGTTGGGCCCTGGGGAGTCCCCTCCATCAAGATGTTCTGAGGCTTTTGTGAGACATCACAACTCTTCTTTTAATCAAAGACCCAAATTGAAAGATCCTTGATTTCAGTGGGCATTCACCTAAGTAAGGTTTTAGCAAACAATGAGTAAAGGCATTGGGGCTGGTCAAAAGTGACTTAAGGCAAACGATCAAGGGTTATTAGCCAAGAAGGTCAGGAATGCAACTCCATACTGTGAGCATCCCTAAACCGCTGACCACTAGAAGCCAGGACTGGATGACACACAATAAAGTGCCCTATTTTGTATAATATGAGTGAAGCATCTGGCATCATCCACTATCGCAAAACAGGCTATGGAGCTAGATGGATCATTTGACCAAGTATGGCTATTCCTGTGGTCTTACTTGGCTTCTTGCAGGGCAAAGCCTTTAATAAGACAACTGAAAGAAGGGCTTCGCATCAAAACACATGTATATGTGGTATGATAGTATAAACATATAATTACCACACTACTGAATGCCTATGGATCTGCCAATTTAAAATATATTAAAACAATATAGCCCATACTGACAAAATAAAAACCAGCAATATCTGTCATCTGATAAGGTTATGGCTACCCCTCCCCCCCCAAAAAATCACTTACTCACTTCTCTGCCCAGAAGGAAAATTCTTCCCTTTTCCTTACAAGCCTTTTGCAGATGTTGCAGTCCCAAAACTACATCAGCTGTGTTTTTTGTAGGGGAATTTGAAATTTGGCCAGCAACAATAGTGTGGCCTCTACACTTTCCCAATAGTATTCAGAGGAGAGGCCTTGGACTCCATGCTTTTTTCATGGCTCCTGTGGCCTCTAATAGTGTTTGAAAATGATGTGGAGGACCTACAGGAGCTATTCCATGCCTGCATTATGTCCCGGTCAGAAACTGGATTGTGCCCTCCACAGCATGCATGCATGGTGCCTTGTCTTTATAACATTGCAGAGTATTTGCTCATTTCCTATGCAAATCATGGCCTGACTTTTACACAGATAAAATTGTGTCATTGCCTTTGGTGCCTGCACACTCAGACCTCTTAGTTATTATGGAAATAAATGACAGAGAAAGAAGTATGTGTTAGGGCCCCAATCTAAATACAGCAGCATTGTAACTCTCATTTTAATTTCCTTTAGAAACATGAATATATATTGCCAACAAAAGATGTCAACAGATAACGCAACATAGATTGTGTGCACTTCTTTGCCCATCAGTAGTGGTATTTGGGCTTATTATTCAGGATACATAATTATATTCCCACAGTCCCTGACTTCTGACTGAATTTCTTTTAGCGGAGAAAAACTCCACCCTCAAGTGTTCTACCAACTGTTTCATCTTTCTCTTGCATCAAATCCTTTCTATACATGTGTTCAAAAGTTTCTGTACATTTTCTCAGCTACTTCCTTATCCTGCTAGCTCTTAAAGGAATGTAATGGTGCAGGGCTCTGGAAGCTTCAGTGACTGTTTGTGGTAATTGTTAGCTGATGGCGTGTTTTAATACACCAGACTGACTACCACTGGTGCTCAAGCTGATGATTAAAAGTACCAGGATTTGCCATCCCTATATAAGACCAAAGCAGTTTACTACAGATGCATAACCTGGCAAATGTATTCCTCCCAGTGCCAATTCATCTTCCAATTGAAGTCAGTAGGAATGTTACCATTCAATTCAAAGGGAACAGGCTTGGATGGTAAGTTGCAGTGGAACTAAATGCTACTTAACATTTTAGTAGGGGGAGACCACGAGATTAGCAGTGATCATTGGAGAATAAAAGACAAGTTTGGAAAGCCTGTGCTGCTGGAAGGAAAATTCAATTTTGGCTTTTAGAGCGGAATAGTTATTATTTTGTCTCACTCCTCCCAAAATGCATACAGGAAACTACAACCTGATAATAGCCAAGCACATGGCGAGGTGTGAAAGCAGCTCCTGATAGGCTAAGAATACTGCATGTCCTGTTAGTTTTGTTATGCCATCTTCACCGCTCTGACCTGCTTCTTTGGCTCATCCATCTGTTAGGTCTTCGCTTTTAGACTGGAGGCTCCTTGGAATAGGTGCTCTCATTTCCTGTATGTCTGTACAGTGCCTGACACAGTGGAACACCCAATCCAACTGGCCTTTAGGTGCTAATCAGTATAAATGTTACTAAATAATAATGAAGGTCTGTTTAAAGATGGCAGCAGGAGATATAGGGAATAGTTCTGCAGTCATTTAAATCAGTAACATTTATTATTCAGTACTTTTCATTTGTGCACAGTAAATCTGTCTGTCTAGAGGGCATGATCCTGCTCTCACTGAAATCAATGTCAAAAGTCCCATGGACTTCAGGGGGAGCAAAATCAGGCCCTGATGGTCCTCCTTTGAGTAAAGCCCCATAATCATATAATTGGCTACCTTCTTATAATCTCCTCAAACATCTAAAATAGTTCAACGCTGCTACCCTGTTTTCAGACAGTGATTCACATGTTGTTCAAGAACTGCCTTGTGGGTACCCTTGTAATAGTTCTTTAGAAAAATAAAGAATCATAGATACACTGCAGAGGCTCAGTCCTGCAGGATGATGAGCAACTCCTGGATGGGCTGAATGTCCTCAGGGCCCATTGAAATGCTCAGCACTTCATATACGAGAAGTATTGTAGGTTGTACTTTCAAAGACAGCTGAGGGAGTTAGGCCCTCGATTCCCATTAGGCACCACTGTTTATGCCTTATTATTTAATGTTTATAGCACTCAAAGTCCTGATCAGGAATGGGTCTCCCCTGAGCTAGGCACTGGACAAAGGCAGACACAGACCCTGTACCAAAGCACTTACAATTGTACTTTGTATTATGTTATGGAGGATGAATTAGGCCTAGATTTGAAAATTATGCATGACCTTTGATTACTCAGTCTGGTACATATATTCGTGGCATGAATGTATGCTATGACAAATATCTTAGTCATATAAGACAGGCCTTAGGATTTTCGAGTGAACCATCAGGATGATTCCTTGGGCTCCCACAGTGACAATTTGAAGATCTGTGTCCATGGGCTAAATGTGCCCTAAAGTCAGTCCCAGACTTAGCAGACCCATGCATAGCGCATGATTGTTAGGAAAAATTACCTGCAAGTCTAGCAATTGGGTTGCACTTTAGAGCTGTTTTTGCAATGAAAATCTCTAAAAAGCTTCGGCCCCCTTGTACATCCCTTTACTTTTGTGAGTGATGGATGAAAAGCAGAACTGGGCCCCTATAAGGGAACCGGAGATTAGCAGACATCTAGGAGATCTCAGTGCAACCCAATCAGTACAGCCTGTGGCTCCTGCTAGCAGTTTGGAAGCTGCTTCCTTTTCTGTCCATTCTTTTCTACCTTGTCTGGCAAAGTGAAGCCAAGAACAACTGTGGCCACACAGAGGGAATTCTAGTCTGTTGCAAGGCTGCCAGGCTCTGAAGTATTTTTCCAGGAATGGCATCTGTGTCTGCGGCTGCCACTTTGGCTGGTTTCTGAGAGTTTTTTATTTGAACTACTGAGGACTCACTGTGGAACTAATGTCTTTATTGGGAGCAAGATGCACACAGACAGTGGGGACTGATGAAAGGGAGAGTTTGATCTGGAATGATTTCAATGGCAATTTTTCTTACATTCATCCAGTTGGAGGAGGTCAGGGTATGTGGGAGGAGTTTCAGTTTTGTGTCAAAATGGATTGAATGGTTGTGACATAGTGAGGGAACAATCCAGACCAGTGAGTAGCTGTGTCATCCTTGGCCTTTAACCTGGGGTGCCCTTTACACTGGTCTGCTCTTGTTGCCTCTACTCCTTGACTGCTCACAGCCAGCTTCCTGCATGTAAGTCGCTCCCAGCTATGTCTGTGAGTGGCACTGCAACCTGCCAGCCGGATTGGCGGGTAGTGTTTGATGTATCGGGGATTGATTTATCGCGTCTCATCCAGACGCGATAAATCAATCCCCGAATCAATGCCAGTACTCTACCTTGGCAGGAGGAGTAAGTGGAATCGAAGGGGAAGCCGTGGCGGTCGACTTGCCGCCATGAGGATGGCCAGGTAAGTTGAACTAAGATACTTTGACTTCAGTTAAGCAAATAGTGTAGCTGAAGTTGTGTATATTAGTTCGAATCCCCCCTGCTAGTGTAGCCCAGGCACACTCCCAGACCCAGATTTTCCGCAGAAATGTACGTGTTGTACTACCCAGCCCACTCTGGACAATACAAACTCATAAACAGTCCATTTTATTAATAGAAATGATATGCACAATCTTATTGCCCCAACAGGAGTTTCTCAAACACTTCAATTTAAACACACTGGATTAGATGAAACAATAACACAGATTTATTAATTACAGTGAGAGAGATTTCAAGTGAACACAAGTAATGAGGCATAAAAGTCAGAAATGGGTACAAGAAAAATAAAGATAAAATGCAGCTAATGCCTAATTTAACAAACTATGTTAAATTCAAAGCAATTTTTCTCACCACATGCTCTCAACAATTTGACTAGCCAACGTTCTTAGCCAGGATCCCTTCTGTTTAATGGCTGCTTCCTTTGTTCCTTCTGGTGCAGTGCAGTGATGGGCAGTGTGAGAGGAGGAGGAGGGGGTGGGAGGCCTGGGGTATTGAGACAATTGGATTCGATATAATTTGCAGCCATCTTATGCACTTAACCCCCATAAACTGGAAGTGAGGACACCACAGAGTCCGAAAATGTGGCCTTGGCTTAGGCAGACAAAATAAAAACAACTGCAGCTGTAGTATGTTACTAACAAGGACAGATTCATGAGAAAGGGGGAAATGTGAATAGCTGATCTTGAGTCTGGTGCCTGTGTTTGTTAGTTTCTTGCTAGAAGCTGCTTTGCTGATAAGTAGAAATTATGAGCAGTGTGTTTTTTTGTTTTGGTTTGGTTTTTTTGCTGTTGCTAGGGAAACCCCAGTCTATTAGAAGTTACTATGAGTACTTTGTTTTGAGTTACATATAAAAGCATTTAGTTAGTGTCTGCATTTTGGAGAATCTTGGAGAAATTTGAGAGGATTTTTACGACCTCGGAGACTGACACCTAACTCGCCTGTGGCTAAGAGAAAGGTTGGCAACCAGAACTCTGCTACTGTCACCTCAGACTTCGGGTAACTATTTTTGGGGTGCTCTAATATTATTGCTATTTTAGCTGTGTGCTTTGTACTCAGTAAAAACAAGATTTTTTGAGTGAAAGCAGGCTTGTGTGTGCCAATCATTTATGAGACAGAGGTGCTCTGTCCCTCACTGTTTTGTTTCTGGACACCACCTAGAAAACAGAGATTAGTTGCAATAGCTTTGGGTTCAGATAAACCCAGGTAATGTGGGGTGTCTGCCCCTTCTTTTTATAGTCCTCCTCTTTTGAGATGTATTTCTAGCAGGGAGCACGGTGCCGGGCAGACTGTGTGGATGGGAACCACATACTGCTTCTTTGCTAAGATGTAGGTTTTCTGCCCATGCCCCTTTTTTCTGCCAGCGAATAGCCATTTAGCAGATAATGGTCCATTGACTTTGTTTAACCTGACTGAGGAGTCAGCTTGCCTTTTGTCCCTGAGGAACTGGTTTGGACACTCCCCAAACCTGGAACTTGTTTTAATAACACCATACAGTGGAATCTTAGAACTTTACATGCAGTGTTGCTACATGTTTTACCAGGACAATAATGACCAGAAAATTATGAGTTTTCAAATGATAACTTGCAAAGCATATCTTATACAAAGGTTATTACAATATCATATAAGGGGAGAACACAAGGGTACAGTTTGTCAGAATGGCGATAAGCCTAATTCAGTAAATTAGTATGAAGCCACTAGGTCCAGATCATTATAAAAAATAACTCAGTATTTAATAGTAACCTGGTTAAAATAACATAACAGTTCTTAGTGAAATAGAGAATTGTTGCATGATGTACATTCTATGATGTGAGTATATATGGGTCTTTATGATAAATTTAAATCAGAAGTCCACTTGAGCGATTAGAAAGTGCAGTAAGATACATGGAACACTCTCCCAATAACCTTACTGTGACATAAATCAGGCCATAAAAATAAATATTAGTGGAGATTAAAGTAAATGATGCTCCTCTCTGTGGATTAAATCCTGTTCATGCCTCTGAATCCCCCACTCTGCTTCAAACCCTTCCCGCCCCCCCCCCCAAATGATGTGGAACTGTCACTGTTCTATTGTGAAAGAAAGATTGGAAAGGCTATGAAGGAGGCTCCTACATTTGCAGCATGGGCATCAGCATTTTCTGTTTGCTAGTGCTGGCTTTGGGACAGAGTCGTCCACCAAATATCTATAGCAACTTTTCATGGCTCTTTCTGCCCAAACATACCCAATAGCTGCCATTATTAAAAGAGAGTCACCCTAAAGATTGTGAGGAGGTTAATGAAGTGATTTTGAGATACACCCAGAGATGAAAGGACTCGCATTATTTTGGTCAAATAATATTCTATGAACACATTATTTGGCAAACACCACCACTTTCCAGGAAATAATTTATGTGAGACATAATTAATTGTTGGTTAGCTCTGAAGCTCTTTGATTAATACTATCCACACCTCCCTTATTCAGCAAATACCAGCAATACTCATCAAATAAATTATGCACTGGATATTTTGGCTGCTTTTGACCATTTTACTCCTTTTACACAGAGTCTCCCTCCACCATGCCCCATTCTGCAGAACTGGAGCCCATCTGATTCAACCCTCTGTTTATGTTTTGATTGCTATCTTCACATGGGAAAGGACTAGAATCAAATTTCATTTTGTTTTGAAGGGTATATATTCTCATTTACATTTCCAGAGCAGGAGGCTCTGCAGAAGCCAAAGACTGGTTTAATGGTCTCCTGTGTAGAGACTAGCAGGGGTATGAGGTTGGGGAAACCCAAGAGATCAACAGATCGAAACTCCTTGGCATGAGAAGGACTGGAATCCATCAATAGAGAATTCCACACCACAGGTCACCCTTCCCCACCTCCTGAGAAATCCCCCATACAAAACCGATTTCCTCTGACTTAGGGCTTGGGTCTAGAATTTAGTCTAGAGAGCTGATATAAGGTATAAATCCATTACTATAGAGCAAAAACGGATGATACCAGAACTGGAAGTGACTTTGTTTTAAGTATGTTTAAATGTTAATGAAATAATGTAGACAAGACCAATTAATACAATGAAAATATTTTCAGTGACTAGTCCAAAACTGGGCATTTCATATTTTTCACAGTCTGTGTGACAATAAGACCTGGAATAGTGTGTTAAACTTTTATCATTTTTTCAAAATCTGCTATTTTGGAAAAAAACTATGCAGTCTATGAAAGTCTTGTAGAGTTTCAGAAGGGTTCATCTTGTTTAAATTATCTAATGTTAATACCATCTTTCTACAGCAGCATGGTCCCTTATTAAGACCAAAAAACAGTTTGGCTTTCAGAAAATATCCTCTGGCTGGTGAGTCAGGAGGAAGTAAATTATCAACATGCTTCAAGAGACATTAGGGTTAGTCACATCACTGCAAATTCTTTTGATATTTACTTCAACTGTATTGATTATAGTGAATTAATGGTTACATTTTGATGTAACCGTCACCATGCCCCTCCCTCATACAGTTTAACTGTAATTCAGAATTAAATTCACAGGGGTCTGTCTCATTAAAAGCAATTTTTTTTAGACTATAGACTCAAATAAATGACTTTAAAACTTCCTGTAGTAAGTGATTATGCAATGGTACTATAAAGACAGTCTGCTCTGGGTATGTTGCAATAGACTGCTCTGGATGTGTTATGCACAGTTAACTTGCCATGTTGTATTAGCTATGTTTCCTCTGACAACCTGCTCTTTCATTTAGACAAGAGCTAAAGCAGACTTTTCAAGTCAGAACACAGCAGAAATGTGCAATTTTCTTATTATCCATTATCCACATCATTCTGTGCATGCCTCATAATATGTAAGGACGTTAGGGACCAAAACATAGCCCAGAACTAGATTAATCTAATTTAGATACTTGGAGGTTGAGTCAACAAGGTAATTAAGCATATACCTAATTTTAAGCATGCGACTAATCTCACTAAAGTCAACGGACCTGTTTGTGTGCTTAAAATTAGGCATGATCTTAAGGAACCCTGTTGAATCAAGGACTTTGGCTCCAATTCTGTCACCCTTTCTCATGTTCATTCTCAATGGCACCTTAGTCTGTTTGGGTGAAGTAATTCACACAATGAACTTTCCAAAAGTATATCAGCTATCCATGTACTCATGCTAGGTTAGTGTACTGTAAGTAGTAACACTATCTATTCTTTCTACCATCATCTCTGCTACTTTCTATGGAATAGGCTGTGCACTAGAGATACTGAAAAGTAACCATAGGAAAAATGACTATCACATCTGTCAAAAGGCATAGTTAAAATGGGGCAGATGGACCTCTCCTCATCCAAAGGTATTTTGCAAAATCCATTTCATTGGTGATGTCCAAAACACATAGGTATTTAGTTCCTGTGGTAATCTAGCCTCCCAGTCCCAGACCTGGACTTTAGTGTCCACCAGTCTGGTCCTGTCCCAAACCTGGACTTTTGCGTCCAAAGTTTGGGGGCTTACCTGAAACTCCCCCAAGCTCACTACCAGCTTGGATATTCTCGCTGCCACCAGATCAGGAATTAATCTATGGGGCCTGATCCCCCCTTTCCTCCCTCTGGTGTCCCCAACCCTCCCTTGGTGGGACACCCAGATTCCCAATCCCTTGGATGCTAAAAGCAGGGAAAATAACCCCTTCCCCCTCCTTATCAGGCTTGCCTCGCGGCTAACCTGTGTGACCCAAGAAACCAGCTTTTCTGCTTCCCTCAGGACAATGGAGATGCAAAATACCCACAGCTGGGCTCTGCCACCCCCCTTGCTCCAGGAATGAGGGAAAAACTGTAACCACCAGAGAACAGAGAGAATTCTTCGTCTCTTTCCCCGTAGTCTGCTCTTTCCCTGGACCCAAATAGGAAAATAGCCCACAGCCTGGCTTTTCCCTTTGCCTCCCTAGGAAAAGAACTTTCACAAGGTTTAACAAGAAAACTTTATAGAAAAAAAGAAAGAAAATATAAAACAATCATCTTGCATTAAGAAACTCAATACAGGCTCTTGCTTATAAGAAAATATAAAGAAACAGTCTGATTTAAAAGATAGCCCAATTAAACCAGCACAACAAATTAACATACAGGTAAATACACCCCAAAGACCATCATAGCTGAATTACTTTGCGGTTCCTGGGTACTTACAGATGTTTAGAAGAAGTATTAGGAGAGAATTAGAAGAAGACTTGTTTCCTCATAGCTAAGAAAACAACAAAGACCCCGAGTATACAAATTCCCGCCCCTGACTTTAAACAATCCAGTTCTCTGATTGGTCCTCTGGTCAGGTGTTCGGTTACCCTTTTCAGGTAAAAGAAACTTAACCCTTACCTACCTATCCATTTATGACAGTTCCATTCAGTCTGTTGTTTTTTCCATGAAAGTGCATGCATGTAGCTTTCTTAAATTCCTTAAGGGTTAGGCACATTCTCTGAGATTTTTTCCCCCTGCAGAAATCACTATATGTAGCTCGACACTGACTTCCATTGTAACTTTTGGATTCACTCCGCACCTTGTTCTTGTATAACAGAGATCAGCAACCTTTGGCACAGGGCCCACCAGGGTAAGCAGCGTGGTGGGCCGGGCCAGTTTGTTTACCTGCCACGTCCGCAGACTAGAATGAATGCAAATACAGGGGCTGGGGGTTGCTCTGATTGCAGCTGTGGATGTGTCTGAGTCAAAAGCAAGCAGAACAAAGCAGGTTGACGGCCAGGGACAACAAAAGAAGCTCTTCTAGTGTGACCCTGCCACAAAGCCACAAGAGAACTTTTTGGACAGAGAACTGGCTGGAAAAGAGGTTGGCACTGCTTCTTGTTGTTTGATACTTACTGTGTTCAGGGAAGCAAGACTTTGTGTACATTCTGTGTAAACAAACTGGACTGCATCAAAGCCGTACCAGATTGTCATCATTTTAACCTCACAAACAACCCTCAAGGTCCTGAATAGTGGCTAACACCTCAGGTTAAAAGAGGGCAATGTTATGGTCTCTGCTGGTCTGGGCTTACTGCTATCAGGGGTAAAATCCCTGTTCGTAGACATCACTCCCTTTTCACTTGCTAGAGAGCTCTCACAGTGCCTTCTCTCAAGTACTCTCAGCCAAGTTCTCAGGGCCAGATTCTCACCTGGTTTCAGCTACACTGTCTTACATCAAATAAGAATCTAGCCCTTGGAAGAGCACAGTGGTGGGACACCAAGTATGGGGGACTTGGCCTGGATCAGCAGCAGACATTTCAACACTATCTACAAACCTTTTTCAACTTTCTGGAAATCCCTCTAATTTATTATACTTTTCTACTTCAGAAATTTCATACATTCTCATACATTTGCTTTCAGCTGGCACATGCATATTTGATTCTTTGTTGCTAACCGTATCCATCATATGACTATTGGCACAAGGGATTTCTTCAAAATGGTCACTCTGTGCTCCAAGTGCTGCATTTCAGCTACTTAGCTTTGGGCTCCACTCATTTACCTTTCAGCCTTTTGGCTGTCTGTCCTGAGCACTGGTCTATGTTTGTGTCTTGCATGCTGGGGAGGAAGAGGCATTTCTATAGTAGCTGTTGCTGTATGCACCATAATGTATCTGTGTTTTTTTTTTTTTTGTTCATGCCTCCCAAGCCTTACTTGAGCAAAGGGTGTTCAGTGTTCTCCTATTCCAGAGCTTGCTGTATAATGGTAACATGTCCCTGAATGATTCTAGGGTTGCCAAATTTCTAATCAGACAAAACCGAACACCCAGCGCTGCCCCTGCCCAGAGGCCCTGCCCCTGCCCTTCCCCCTGCTTGCTCCATCCCTACTCCCTCTGTCACTCACTCTCCCCCACCCTCACTCACTTTCACTAGGCTGAGGCAGGAGGCTGGGGTGTGGGAGGGGGTAAGGGCTCCATCTGGGGGTGTGGGCTCTGGGGTGGGGCTGGGGATGAGGGGATTGGGGTGCAGGAGGGGACTCTGGGCTGGGGCAGGGGTGCAGGGTGTATGTGAGGGCTCTGGGTG
Organism: Chelonoidis abingdonii; assembly: GCF_003597395.2. Lineage (NCBI taxonomy): Eukaryota > Metazoa > Chordata > Testudines > Testudinidae > Chelonoidis > Chelonoidis abingdonii. The sequence continues at coordinate 34,840,110 of NC_133776.1, forward strand.
GGGGTGCAGGCTCTGGGGTGGGGCCAGGCATGAGCAGTTTGGGGTGCAGGAGAGGGCTTCACACTGGGGCAGGGAGTTGGGGTTTGGGGAGGGCTCTGGCTGGGGGTGTGAGCTCTTGGATGGGGCCAGGAAGGAAGGGTTTGAGGTGCAGGAGGGGCTCAGGGCTGGGACAGGGGGTTGGGATGGGGATTGTGAGGTACGGGCTCCAGGAGGGAGTTTGGGTGCAAGAGGGGTTCAGAGTCCAGGTGGCACTTACCGTGGCTCCCAGGAAGTGACTCCCAGGTACCTGTGGCTCATAGACACATGGGCGGACAGGGAGGCTCTGCATTCTGCCCTCATGTCTGCAGGTGCCACCTCCGCAGCTCCCATTGGTTGCAGTTCCCAGCCTCTGGGAGCTGTGGAGCCGACACAGAGCATAGCGCAGAGCCTCCCTGGCCTCCCATGCACCTAGGGGCCATAGTGACCTGGCAGCCACTTCCAGGAGCTTCATGGAGCCAGGGCAGGCAGGGAACCTGCTTTAGCCTCAGGCCCCTGCTGCGTTGCCAATCTGACTTTTATTGGCCCGGTCGGCGGTGCTGACTGGAGCTGCCAGGGTCCCTTTTCCACTGGGCGTTCTGGTTGAAAAGCAGATGCCTGGCAACCCTAGGTGATTCAGAGGCCTAGTCATCTCCCCAGCTAGTAACTCTACTTCCTTGGGGTTGTGGAATGTTGCTGGATGTGTTAATAGAGCCCTACCTCCATGTTTCTCCACAGATGTGCTGGTAGAGGCAGAGGGAGAAGAAACTGTGCCCTTTTCCCTTCCCAGCACATCCACATAAGATAAGGCAGAATCCGCTGTCAGTATTTGCATATATTTACATTTATCCCTTCAGTACAGACATAGAGTTAAAAAATCACTGAATAATTCTAGTGGGGTAATATTCTATTTTCTTATATGGATATTAATAATATCTTAGAATTTCAACTGAGTGCAAAAGCAGAATTAATTGGATATTTTGTCCCATGTTAGCAGAGGCACAAGGAAGAGAATCTCTGACAACCGTGACCAACAGAAAATTAATTAGGATTCTGAGTCTCTCATGCTGGTATCTTAAGGCTCTTTGCTTCTTCAGTTTAAATTGTATTAAACCCTTTATTAAACAGAGGAGGCAGCTTGGCACTGAAATCAAGCATACATCTGCATCTGGATTTTCCTACTAAAAGTGGAAAGAGTAAAAAGAATGTCAAATCTTTTTATCCAATATGTTCTAGCCAGGACACAGAAAGCATCATTTCTGGTTATGGTTTATAATTTTGGCGGTTTACCTTCCTTGGTTTGCAATGCTTTTTTTAGAAGCTTTAGAACATGCTCCTTCCTAATGATTGCCTTTTTTGTGGGCCCAGATTCATGTTTTTCTTATATTTTTAATGGGACTGAAATTAACATGGACATTGTTGTTTAACAACAATTTACACAGCTCTTTGCATGTGAAAGAATCTTTGTTTGAACGCCAGTACCATCAACTATGTTATCGGAGCTCTGGGAACAGTGCTGTGTTAGTTAACTTCTGATGCAAAGCCAGATGACAGAGTACTGAACATTGAGCCTGATTCTCCTGACATTTACACGTGTGGAAATTGAGAGCAACTCCCTTTGTCAGTTGAATGAAAACCAGAGGATCTCTCATAAATGGAGGAAATTATTTGCTTCTTTTCTAAGGACTCAGCTTTGCTCACTGAAATCAATGCAAGTTTTATTAACAACTTATTTGGAACCAATGAAAGAGGTTTAACAGTAAGTGATATTTTAAACGATGTTTAACAATAAGTGATATTTAGATTCTGAAAGTGTTTTCCATTACTATTCTGGAGCATGCATTCAATAGCAAATCTCCTTTTGACTTAGTTTGTGCCAGTTTAAATGAGAGCAGAATCTGGATCAGAATATACATGCATTTTTCAATAGAAACAATAAAACCAATACTGCAAAAATATCAGCTAGTATAAGTTATGCAAAAATTAAAGCATCTTTAAGTTATTTTGAAAGCGATGGAGTTGTCCTGGATTTAAACCAGTTCAAGTGAGAAAACTGGTGTTATCCTTTTAAGACTCCCATATATCAAGATATTGTTTGAAAATAGAAAATAAATCAAGTAATATAAAAATCATTCAGTCCCATTTTAAATCCTAGACTCTAATGCAAAGCATAAAGTCTGGTGGCTTCTAAGCGGGTGGCTGTGGAGTCTATCATTTCTGCATGCTGACTTGGGAATTTGAAAGAGAATGGTCTCGTGGCTAAGGCATTGGACTGGGACTTGGGAAATCTGGGTTTAATTCCCAGCTCTTTCACAGACTTCTCCTGGGCAACTCTCTTAGCTTGGCATATGCCACCCCTTTGAAAAGCTCAGCCCCAATCTTTCTGTGCCTCAGTTCCACCCCTGGTAGCTAAGGGAAATAATATTTTCATTCCCACATCCTTTATCTATCCTATCTACTTAGAATGTAAGCTCTTCAGGGCAGGGACTCACTTAGTAGTTTGTACAATGCCTTGCATAGTGAGGCCCCGGTCTCGGTTGGGGGATTTAGGCACTAGCATATTACAAATAATATTGATCATATATTTCACTTCAACAGCTATATTGAGTATAACTTCCCAATCAATCTGTGCATCTTTCAGTCATACCAAGGGCATACAGTACAGAGTTTCCCTGCGTGTTTGAGCAGCATGTTTTCTATTACATAAGGATTATCAAGATGCAGCACCCATTAATTGGGTAAGATAATGTTAAGAGACAGCCATAACACTGTTGCTATTGTAAAGAAACTACTGCTTTGTTTTTGCAGTTGATGGGAACAGAGAAATAGTTATGTGGTGGTGGGGAACATCTGGATATTGAAATGTTTGTCTGAAACAAATTTCTATGAGCTCTTCTGCAAAGTACCTGGATTAATATCCCACTTTCTCACCACACAACTATGCATCCTGCAGTTAAACAGAGGAAAAAGAGCACTGTCAACTTCTGTCCTTTCGGAAGCCTTGCAGCTGCTGTAGTCTGTGCTTTAAAACTATTGCCACAAAGCCAGGACAGCTCTAGAAGCACTGTGTGAGAACAGAGAGATGAAGCTACTATACTCTTGTGGAAAATAGCTTTTCTTTTTACATTAACAAATTCCAAGTATAACCAGTGGTTTTGTATGATACTGATTTACAGTATGGTTGTGCCAATGGTCTAACGAGTACTGAGCAAATCAAATAGCATGAATTCTGCGCCTACTGCTTAAGACAAATACTTCCACATATCAAGTGGAATATATGTAATTGCTGATACATGGGAGTTCACAAATCATGATGGGATTTTGGGTTAGAAAGAGATTTCCAAGTGTCATGAGATCATTCCAGTGACTAGATACAGTGCTAGATCCTCAGATGCACTCAAGAGCGTGAGGTACAGTGGAGTTGGTTGCAGCCCCAGTGCAGTTTAGAACAGCCTTTTGGCTACTCTGACTATACTGTTGGCTCTGGCTCACAGGGGCTGGTACACCATTTATATTGACATATACATATATGAAATTTCTATTATTATTTTATTTATATAAGTCAAAATTTTCAAACCTGGATGCTTAAAATTGGACACACAGATCCACTAAATATAAGTAAGTGACTTGATTTTCAGAGATGCTGAGCATCCATTAATCCTACTAGTCATCTTCCCGTTGAATATGAGTATTCCCTCAAATTATTTCCCCCATTTAGTGCCTGTGTTTTCTTAACCATTGTGATGTTAGACCCCACAGGACAGATTAGGCACTATTCAAGGGATGATGAGGGGTGTAGCCAACTGATGCATACCCTTTCATTTCTCCCCTCGCCTGCCATTCAGCTGCACTTTAATAGGTAGAGAGGCTGAGGAGACTAATCAGAGTGGTGCAACTGACTTAAGTACCCTTGCATTTCCCCCAGAGGTGGAAATACAGCACCCATTTTACACCTGTAACCCACAGGGCCTGATTTCTTACTGCCTTGCATCTTGCATAGTAATACAGGCCTCAGCTCAGCAAAGCATTTTAGCACACACTTAAATCCATCCCTATTCAGCAAAGCACATAAGAGCATATGTTGAAGTACTTGGCTGAATTCAGGGCCATATGCCTATGCAAAGAGAGTGTAAAGTGATACCCTTCAGATCTGGGAGCATTTTACCCCCACTTTGCATAGGTGTAACGACTCCACAAGGGACAAGACAGTAGAAAATCAGGCCCATCTAATGCAGTTACACAATCTGAATGCTAGATATGAATAAGCCAAAATGATACTACTTTGCATGTGGTAGGATGAGGACTTCTTTAGTTTATCTCTGTAGCAGTCTCTAAGTTTTGTCTGAAAATGCTCTGGCGGTGAGCTGTGCCGCTAGTGCCTCCTCTTGGAAAAGGGTTTGGAAATACTTGTAAGTTTCTATTTCTTGTCAATTTCTAAGACTTTCTAGAAATCTTTTAGTTTCTGATTCACTTTAGGTATGGCTTGTATCCAAACCACAAATCTCTAAGCCCAGGGAATGACATTTAATTTTGAAAATTCCAAATTTGACAAGGAAAGAACTATAAAGATCTTATAAAATATGATTTGAGATTTCATTCACTTTGCTAGATGAAAATGTTGTATGTTATGGGTATGTGGTTTGATATTATTCTCACTTTGCAACCAATGCCTTTGGTACTAGTCCATAAATTGTTCATTATTCTATGAATAGTGAAGCTTCATGTAAACTAAAGCACAGAATGTCACTTACTATAAGCTTAAAAGCCTCCAGACCTGCATGCAGCATAAGTGTGCACAATTTACTGAAATAGCATAAATTCCTCAGGATATGCAGTAGACTGTGCTCAGCTTCCTCACTCTCAGCAGCCCTCTGATGTGTGGAACAGCTACAAAGAAACTGCAAAGTGAAAGGTGAGAAGAAAGATGGGGTGTATGCTACTTCTCAGGGAGAAATACAGCATTGCATTCATTCCTTTGGAATGCTATTTTCACACCTACACCTGCTTTCTTTGGTAACTGGCCAAAGCAAACCTATCCTGACCTGCATTCATTATGAATATGGTTTGGCTGGTGGTGGGAAGTGTCACTTTTCCTACATTACTGTACATAAATTAAATCCTTCCCTTAGTCCTCCTCTAGTCATTCCCTGATAAGAAGAGGCCATCTCTGAGCACTTATCGCTATAAAAGAAACAGAGCAAAACAGAAATATAATGATTTCACATGCTATGAATCATAAAAGCAAGTGTACATCTGTGCATGTCAACATCTCAGAGCAATCTCGTCCAGTCCTATAGTCAGTGAGGCAACTAGAAGGCAAGAATTAAAAGTGTTTAATGGCAACGAAAAGCACTACAACTTGTCCTGGGATATGATCATTTGTAAATGATGATGATAAAGATACAGTACATAATTAAAAGTAATGAGTCAAATCAGTACATCAGCCAAGCAATTCAAATATCTGTGTAGCTGGGTTTGTATTTTCATACCACTAACAACCCAGACCCAAGTAAGCAGATTCAACACTTAAAAAAAATCTTATAATATTTTTTGCAGCATGATTCTCTAGCAATGAGCTTTTAGCATTGGCTCTCCCTTGTCCCCCACTGAATATATACTCAGTAGACTCTTAGATCTCCAAGTTAGGGAATAATGACATAGGGCTGGTTGAAACAGGAGTCATGATGCTTTTGCCCCACTTTTTAATCTAGACCACAATTCCCCCCACCCCAATAAGTCTGAATGGCATCCAGACCCTGTTCAAATCACACAATCATTTTCTCACAATGGGAGCGAGGTCAGACCTACTCATAGGATACAATGTATATTCTATAACTAAATATTGCAAGCTGTCAGAGCAGGGCTGGCCCTACCATTTTTGCCGCCCAAGCACAAAAAAAAAAGCTGCTCAGACTGCCGCCCGAACTGCTGAAGCAAAAAAAACAAAGCTGCTTGGACTGCCGCCCGAATTGACAAAAAAACAAATAAAAAAATCCAATGCCATTCGGACTGCTGAAGCAAAAAAAAAAAGCCGCTTGGACTGTGCCACCCCAAGAATGGACAGAATGCCTCCCCTTAGAAAGTGCCGCCCCAGGTACGTGCTGCCTCTGCTGGTGCCTAGACCTGGCCGGCGGATCAAGGCTCAAATTTTTAAAGATATTTAGGCAGCTAAAAATGCAGATAGATGAACTATTCAAAAGTGCTTATGCACCTAACTCCCATGGGAGCACTTTTGAAAATTCCACTAGGCATCTATCTGCATTTTTAGGTGCCTAAAAAGTTTTTAAAAGGAGGCCGCAAGCCATTACCTACGCAAGCACGAGGAGTGCACCTCCAGAGCAGACTCCTCCTGTGGTAGGGCTGACTCATCAGGGCAGCTTCAGAACCATCACTGTTACAGTGACAGTCATTCCTTTGCAGCTCTATCTGTTCAGTTTGACTTATCCACAATCAAAGAGCTAAAGCTTCCTGGGAATCTATATGGAATTCAGTTTTGTTTTGTTTTTTTTAAAGACTTCTCTTGTGTACCAGATTTGAGAAGTTTAGTGGTAGCAGATTTTTTTTCCCTAATAATTCTGGCAGATAATAGCAATGTTTATTTTTAAGCATTTCCCCCCGACCCTCATTTTTATCAATTTATATTTTGACAGCTTTGTGAAATTATGGGTTTAAAACATTTTTTCTATTTTTATCAATTTAAATATTCATAGTTGTGGGAAACTATAGGGAAGTCAGCCAATAATTATTTTATTATGCACAGCACAGATCCACTAACACCAGAGCTGACTGCTTTAGGGGTGCTGTAAATAAGTGCTTTATGCAGCATTCATTACAACATGTTTTATATACAGGATTCTAATATTTTTTCAAGCAGTGTTTTTCTAACTTTGCCCCTCTGTAATTTTCAGTTATTATGGATGGAAATATTTTTTCATAGGTTTGTGTGCTTATGGGGAAATCGGCATTTCACAATAAAAATCAAATCCTTCCAAGCCTACAGATACTGCAATAACCACATGTATGGTCACAGACATTCTCCTGAAGGTATCAGTCTACAGAACAAAAGTGTCTGGCTAGACTTAATCTGGTGTGCTACACCCTCTATCTGTGACTGGCACTTTCAATAGGAAGCTGAGAGTCTCCAGATTCTAGTACCTCTCTACTGGAGATTTGTTAGACATGTGCAAGGCTCATTCTATACTGCTCCTTGCTCACTAGCAGTACCTCTTTATCACTTGATTTCAAAGAGGTATTTCTGGTTTGTTTGTGTTTTTACAGCTCTTGACATGAAAGAATTCAGAAACATTATTTCAAGAACAAACCAACATGAGCTCATCAATACTAAAAATATGATGAAAAAGCAATATACTTTGGTTGCTATGCAAAATTCAGAGTTTACAACAGTAACTACATTGTAGTATTTAGGATACTATGGTCATATGCCACTCTAGAACAGGGAAATAAGAATGTGGAAACGTGGTTCCATGGTGACTATATCAACAAGGCCAACCGACGGCTCTTTAACACCAGCTACTATAAAGAACTCAGAGAAGACCCCACACCACAATTCACAAGGAATTTAAGGATATAATCAAATCTTTCCCCAAACAGCTTCAAGAGAAACTCTACAACCTCATCCCCCATTAATCCTCCTCAAGGACCTTCTTCATGCTTCCCACAATACACAAACAAGAGAACCCAGGCAGACCAATTCTATCTGGCCACGGAGCTCTTACTGCCGGAATATCAGGACTCATAGAAACCATCCTCAAACCACTCACCTGACAAAGGGACAGTTTACTCCAGGACCCAACCAACTTCCTTCAGAAACTCTACAACATTAACACCTGCCTCAGAATGCTATCCTTGCCACCGTGGATGTCACCTTCCAGTACACCAACATCTTCCACCATGGTGGCATCACTGTCTGCCTCAAATATTTACAAGATAATGGACAACCCTCAGATATTCACCTGAAACACATCGCCAAACTCATCTATTTCATCCTTACCCATAACAACTTTACATTCAACAATAAACACTAGGATGCTTGCATTTTTCCTCAGAGCCCTTACCACACACACGCACATCTCTATTGAAAATCTCCCCCAGACAGCAGAGACACCACTCCAGAGGTGATAGTCAGTCTTCTCCAGGCTTAGTCAATCCTTGGGCTCTGCTGCGATGCCAACAGGGTTTTCAAATGGTGAGTTTTGTGATGCGGATACTTGTTCACTATGGATTAAACTGAGACCACCAACATGAAATGAGCTGAAGATCTGTCAATATCCAATAGCCCATATTTGAACTGGTAGGCTGTATGTACCATTGCAATTGCATACTGCTATAACAATCTGCTGTATCGTCTCCCATCTGCTCATCATCTTTGAACTCATGAGAGTGAAGTGATGCTACATTACTTGTTCCATTTTTCCATTATATCTAGTCACTGACTGACATGCCGTAGAAACTATTTATATATTTCAGGTAATTTATTCTGTTAATTGTCTTTGAGTACTTCATGATTATCCAAACATGCATAGACTTAAATGACAACAGGAATAAATCTACATTACTAGAGGCACTGAAATTAAATTGGTTGCCTAAGAATTCAATATAGCTCAATGTTACTGGGGCACAACTAGAACATGTACAAAGAAATTGAACCCCTGCTACTTAATCCATTGTTATAAACCTCATCATTTCCAATCCACATCTAGTGAACCATTTTTAATTGTGTAGAACCGCAAAACTTTTTCTAACATCATATAGCAAAAGTGGTGAACACACACAAATAATAATTCTATAAAAATTGCCTGCATGGATGCATCTCTCATCAGAAAAGCTTACCTACTGCAAACTTAACTAGCTTACTGATGAGCTCAGCTAATTAGTGAGGTGCCTTTAATCTTGATGGACCATTAACAGCTGACAATGAGCCTTTGTGTTAGGAAAGGCAGGATGATATCTAAATTTAGCATGGGCTTCCAAGCCAGGAAGGGTTTCTGATGGACAGGGATGGCTTCAGGGCTGAATTCTAAAGCACTGATAATAAGTGAGAAATTTAGAAGTGTGTGTGAGAGATGCACAGATATCTTCTAGATGAAGGTCTGAACACAGCTGTTTCTGGAGTACAAGTGTGCCATGTGTGTGAATTGTATTTCTGCTACCCTAAATCCCTATTCAAGAATGCACACATCTTTAGTATACTAAGTATTAATGTATGTGATTGCATAGACAAAAAAGGCAGATGAAGTAGTATCTTTCTGTTGGTGAGAGAGAGAGAATCTTGCAAGCTACACAGAGCTCTTCATCAAGTCGAGGAAAGATACTCAGAATGTCACAGATATATAAAAGATTGAACAGATAGAATATGTGCCAACTACTTATGCTAAACTAAGGAACCATTCAAGATGAAGTCGCCTGTTAACGCCCCTCCAGTCACAGGACCAAAAGGGGAGTTAGTGGGTTATGGATCATTGTAATAAGCCATAAATCCAGTCTTTTTATAAAGACCATGTTTTTAGTATCAAGCAAAATTACCAATTTAAGCTCCCAGGCTCACCTTTTGATATCTGAGCGGTCAGATATAGAGTAATCATTTTGTGAGAGTGTTTCCCCATGGTGATGTAGTGTTTTTGTCTTTTATCATTTCCCTGTATGAGTTCATTTGAGAGGGTAGTGACTGTCTAGTTTAACTCACATACTTTTCACTGGAGCATTTAGTGCACTGGATGAATTACACCACGTATTGTGATAGACACGTGTAGGACCCAGAAATCTTTGAAAGGTGTGTTGTAGGGGGTGTTGATTATTATAGCAGTGGACATATGTCCACAAGTTTTGCATCTGTTGTTCTGGCACAATCCTTCCAAATGATGAGCCTCTCTCAGCCCTGAAGAAGAGCTCAGTGTAGCTCGAAGTTTTGTCTCTCTCACCAACAGAAGTTAGTTCAGTAGAAAATATTACCTCACCCACCTCGTCTTTCTGATAGCTTGAGACCGACACGGCTACAACAACACTGCATGCAACATTGTGATTGCATTGTTATTTGTTGCCCATATGCACAGAGGATGGATTTTTTTTTTTCCTAAACAGAAAAACATACGTACCTGGGTACAGCATGGGGTCTCACAGATACTAATGGGGGGAAATAACTTAAATTAGCAGGACAGATTAAAGTCTGTAACATGAAAAGCAATAAATAAATGCAAAAGGTCAAATCCAAAAGGTGGTGCTAAGGTGAAGGGAGAAGGTACTTTCCACCCTAAAACATTTGAACAAGAAGTGGGCATAATTTGACTGGCTTCACTATGGAGTGCAAGTGGTGTGGGTAGACTTCAGAAGTGCTTGCATTACTAATAAGGCCCAGGTAGATGGCAAGCACAGGAAGAAAGTGCTGCTGGGGTGTTTTGCATGGTCACTGCTCAGCACTTACCTCTTATTTTCTCTGGGTGCGCTACTGCTAGGCAGGAATAATACACCTGGACACTGGAATTTTTATTTGCCCTTTTAGCAAAAATATAAAATAAATCAACATCTTCTCTGCTATGACATTTTGATATTACTACAGTATTTCCTGTGCTTTGAAAAGGGAATAGTCCAAAATCAGGATAAGGCCAAATATCATTTGGGGGCAAGGGTAATTGTAATTGTTTTGTAATTGTAGAAATTGCAGTGCTTGAGGTAGCAATGGTATTATTTACAGACAAAACCCCTTTTCTCTGTCATTATTTGCCGGACTGGTTATTATTTACTGAGGGCCATCAGTTAGTTCAGGAGTTGGCACACAGAAGAAGCTACAATCCCTATCTTCAGGAGATTACAATCTGAATCCACCACAGACCATACAGCTCAGACACTCATGAAACATTACATTCAATGCACTGATAGATAAATCCCCAAAGATTTAACGAGATCAGTTTGGATTTTTTCTGTTGCTTATCTTAACCCATTGGATAAGAACAGGCTCTCATCAGATTTTGTTTTGGTTTTGATACCTTAGTATTGGTTCTAGCCAGGTAAAAAATAATACTTCAATAATAGTCCCTTTGACAGAGTATGTTCATTCACTTGTGTTGCTAGCCAAAACCAGGTGCAGGGACAAAAAGAAACTACAGAAAGTTACGTCAAGTTATTCAAATATCAAATGAAGTTTTGGGAGTGGGGCGTCCCAATTCCAGGTTTAGGGAACGATTCAAATCAGCTCATTTTCTCTGAACTAGTTTGCCCTTCACTGCTGAAATGATCCAAAGAAAGATGAAAACTGATCACAGACATAATGCAAATCTATTATTTTTAGTTATCATGGGTCAGATCTTCCGCTAAGGATCCAGCCCCACAATTCTAGCACCTTGCAAGGAATGCTTAAATACTCACTAGAACAACTGTTCTATTGTATCCCCCTGATATTTCTGGAAAATTCCAGCCTTAACCTTTCCAACAAAAGGACAAACGCATAAAGGTCTTCTTTTTGTTTGCATGGTAACACTTCTGACCTAAGCATAGAATTCTTCCTTGAAAGTATAGCTGAAAAGTACTTGCAGCTCTAAAGATCATCTAGTGTATTCATGTACACTGCCTTCTCTTCATTTTGAATGCTTGATGGTACTGTACTCTCATAAATTTGATCATATTTATTATAGCAAATAACCATTATTCAAAACACGTGTGTTCTGCATATTAAGAATAATTAAATACCAAGTTGTGAGTTGAATACTCCATGTTTCCTAATGCTATCAATGATGCCTAATAAATCAAAAGCATGATCTTGCTGAATTTCTACTCTATCTGATCCTGTATATTCACTGTTATCTCCTATAGCCTCCTCAATTCCATTTCAATTTCTAATTCTTTTCAGAGACAGCATGATCTACACTAATGCATAAAGGTCATCTATCGTTGCTTTACTTTACTAACATCAATAATGTCCAAATATGAAGCCAACTTTATCTGAGTGGTTACAATGCCTAGAACAATTGTATCTGAGTAAATCATATTTAAATTACAATATGATTAATATTTTTGCCCTAAATCAATAAGCATTAATCACACAAGGGAAATAAAGTTGGTATATCCCATTCCCATTTCCTAGAGTAGTGTTATGCTTTTCAGAAAAGCAGACTTTGACTCCTTCAGGGAACTGATGGGCAGGATCCCCTGGGAAAATAACATGAGAGGGAAAGGAGTCCAGGAGAGCTGGCTGTATTTTAAAGAAGCCTTATTGAGGTGCAGGAAAATAACATCCCGATGTGTAGGAAGAATAGTAAATATGGCAGGCGACCAGCTTGGTTTAACAGTGAAATCCTTGCTGATCTGAAACGCAAAAAAGCTTACAAGAAGTGGAAGATTGGACAAATGACCAGGGAGGAGTGCAAAAATATTGCTCAGGCATGCAGGAGTGAAATCAGGAAGGCCAAAATCACACTTGGAGTTGCAGCTAGCAAGGGATGTTAAGAATAATAGGAAGAGTTTCTTTAGGTATATTAGCAACAAGAAGAAAGTCAAGGAAAGTGTGGGCCCCTTACGGAATGAGGGAGGCAACCGAGTGAGCAGAGGTGTGGGAAAAAGCTAAATGTACTCCAATGATCTTTTTGCTCTGTCTTCACAAACAGGTCAGCTCCCAGACTGCTGACTGGGCAGCACCAGTATGGGGAGGAGGTACCAGCCTCTGTGAGAAAGGAGTTGGTTCGGGACTATTTAGAAAAAATGGTATGACCACAAAGTCCATAGGCGGGATGCGCTAGCATCCGAGGTGCTAAAGGATTGCGGATGTACTGCGAGCCATGGCCATTTATCTTGTGAAAACTCATGGCAAATGGGGAGCTCGGATGACTGGAAAAGGCTAATGCGTGCCCATCTTTAAAAAGGAGAGAAGGAGGACCGGGAACTCACCTGTCCACCTACCTCAGTCCCTGGAAAAAATCTGGAGGCAGTTCTCAAGGAATCAATTCTGAAGCACTTAGAGGATGAGGAAGTGGATTGGAACATTCAGCATGGATTCACCCAAGGATTATTAGGGAAAACTTTTCTCACTCAGAGACGCGCTGAGCCCACCTGGAATGGGTTACTAGGAGAGTGGGTGGAGATCTCCTTCCTTAGAGTTTCTTTAGGTCAGATTTGACAAGCCCTGCTGGGATGATTTAGCTGGGAATTGGTCCTGCTTTGAGCAGGGGGTTAGACTAGATGACCTCCTGAGGTCCCTTCCAACCCTGATATTCTATGATTTCTATCTTTGATTAGTCATTTCAGCATAACCACCAGCCCAGACAAATTACTCTTTTCATATCACCTGATCTTTCCTTTGACATCTGCTGTAAACATATCAGTTTTGCCTTCCTCAGACAGTGCAGCCATTCAGACGAGTGTCATCTTTAAGTGTCATCTTTCTTCACAGCACACACACACACATATATAGATATCTATCTATATCTATATCTCTATGTAAATCTGTATGTAATACAACTGCATCACAACAGCAGTCCAAGCTTTTACAGTAATCTCCCCACACAAAATACGGATGGGGGGGCATTTTTTAAATTTCAGGCCAATAAAACTTGGTTGTCAAAAGCTAGGCACCTAGGGCCAGGTTTCTGAAGGTATTCAGGGGCCTAAAGATGCAGATATGTGCCCTGTGGGATTTTCCTATCTGCATCTTTAGGCAGATAGGAAAATTTGGCTTCTAGGGCTCAATTCTGCTCCTACTGAATTTAATAGGAATGTTTCCACTGACTTGCACAGTGGTTAGATAAGGCTCCTAAATCTTTACTTGGGCACTTAAATCAAAGCTGTCTGATTCTGCAAGAACCCACAGTTCTCATTGACTCCAGTGGATACTGCAGGTGCTCAATATTCACGAAAATCAGGCTATTTTGCCACAGAAGCCTAATTTCAGGCATCTATGATTGAACAATTTGTCCTTGATGCACCTTTTGTTGTTTGTTTATATTTTATTGCTTCCCTCCATAAAAAACAAACAAACAAACATGGAAAGGGAAGGACAGGGGAAAGGAGAGCAATAGCTCTGTTTCTACACACAAGGTAGAAAATCAAAGATCTCTAAAGAGTCTGAGCACATTTTTTCAGAATTGTTTGAGGTCCATCTTGTGAACCATTTCCCACTCTTCATGTGCCAGGTCTGTTGCTTAGCCGAACTTCTCTCCCTGGAGGCAGTCTGCTCTTCCCTCTGTCTTGCAATATGAGCTGTTTGGCTAGGAGAAGTGCTCTGGGGAAACAAGCTTCGCATAAGTCAGGGAGTTTCCAAGATAAGGGGCTTTCTATCCCAAAACATGTCTACTTCTAGCCACAAGTAGTTTCAATTGACAGGATAATGGGACAGTCCCAAAACATGAGGTGCTTGTCTCCGGGAGACTCACATCTGCAGTTTTCAGCAAGGCCCATGCACTGTAACCTATGGAGGGACCAGTGTGAATGAAATATAATTTTCTGCTGAATCTGTTTTAATCAAAGATCAATATCAGACTTTTTAATGTTTTACAAGGCACTTCCCCATGGGCTAGTGTTCAAGGATACAAAAAAATCTTTGTTCCATAGGCAATCTAATTAAGGGAGGGACTTTTGGGCTAGGAAGTCATAACAGGCTGCAGTTGGTTGGGTGAATCTATGGAGTTCTCTCCACATCATCAACAATTCTGGAGTCTCTGGTGATCCCAGAGCATCAGGACCAAATATGTCCTTCAAGAGATGCTTAAGCTGCAGGTAACACCATGCAACTGGACCAGATAAATTGTGTTGTTGTTGGAGGCTTGGAATGGCAGAAACTGATCCTCTGAGATCAACTGATGGACCCAGATCAATCTTTTATTCATCTACTTTGTCCACATTAATGCTTTCTACTTGATTTCCAACCAGGGCCGGCTCCAGGCTCCAGCGCAGCGAGCAGATGCTTGGAGTGGCCAAGGGGAAGGGGCAGCATGTCCAGATCTTCTGCGGCAATTCGGCAGCGGGTCCCTCAGTCTCTCTCTGAAGGAAGGACCTGCTGCTGAAGTGCTATCAAAGAAGAAAGCGGTGCGGTGGAGCTGCCGCCAAAGTGCCACAGATCGTGATCACGTTTCCCCCCTACAGCTGCTTGGGGAGGCAAAACCCCTGGATTTTCTCAAAGTACAGCATCAATGTGTGTGAAGGGAGGAATTTACATTTTCTAGCCAAATTGGCCCATATTTGTCTGGTAGCCAATTCTGTAGTAATAGGCTGAACCCTATTGGTAGTAGTAATTGGAAATGGTAATAGGCTGAACCCAGCATTCCTGCCGATGGTAGGGAATGGACCAAACCTGTATTACCAGCAGCCAGGGAGGGGTCTGCTTTCTTATGTTTTGGGGGCACAGGGCTGTCACTGATGCTCATTTGAAATCAGGTTCTTTCTTGCTCAGGTTTTTCCCTGTAGAGGAGATAGGAGATTCTATAAGGTGTGACACTCAGTTTTCCACTCACTATTCTTATAGGAGAGACAAAGTGGGCGAAGTAATATTTTTTATTAGACCATCTTCTTTTGGCAAAAGAGATAAACTTTTGAGCTGACATAGAGCAATTCCTCAGGTCTGGACTTCTTATAGGGAGGCAGAGTTTGCTCTCTGACGAATGAGCTATTTCAGCAACATCTTATGCAAACCAGTGGGTCTCAGAAGATCCTTGCTGGCTTCTCTGCTTCCAAAAGGCACCCTTTTCCTCCTTCTGGCAGCAGGGGTGGGTGCACACTCAGCAGTGCAGTAGTAGCCGAGAGGGAGTGTTGACAGGTGTTAACACCTGTTCTGATTTCTGATGACAAATCCATGCAGTCAGGAAAAGAGCATGTTACAGATAGCAGCTGCTCTGTGATTCCATCCTTCTCCATAGCCCCCCAAATTTCAGAATCCCATGGAGAGCTGGAGGAAGATTTCTGTGGGGACAGTCAAGATGGAGTGAAGCATACCCTGAAGCCAGGATTTCTCACTCTGGGATTAGCTTGTTCTGCCCCCCCTCTGCTCATGAAAGTGGAGGGGAGAAATTCCAGAGAATATTGCCCTTCGATTTGATTCTTATCATATGTAGAATACACTACTTATTCATGGTAGAAAGATTGGATCTCTCAGCAGGCTACAAACAGTGCACAAAAATGCTGACAATGTCATTGTCTACTATGACAAGATAGTGGGAGATGTATCCTAGCATGAGATTTTGTAATTGCTGCAGCTCCATTTTACATCACAGTGCAAAATGAGGATACTCTGAAATATCAAAATGCTTTGTGATAACGTCATCACCTCTGGGAGTAAAATAGAATAAGCCCCAAGGTTTTGAAGCAGGTTGTGTAGTAACTCAAAATTTACTGCCTATGGCATTACTTTAGGCATAAAGTTATTGAACAGTTCTGCAGCAACTGGACTGTAATACAGGCTACATTATTTTAATTAACCAATTAAAAATGTGCTGTGCAGCTCTTTATCAATTCCATGGTTTTATTTCCATAATCACGGATGAAGTTCAGTACACTGGAGGCCCCTTATCAAATCTGTGATGGAAACAGCTGAACATCAAAAGGCTATCTGTGCTGCACTACAAATGCAAAAATAAGCTGCTCTGTACTCACCAGTTCAAAATGCCTTCTATAGATTCTTTTTAAAAAACACAACAGCCAGCATTTCCGCTGTTGGCTTCCACTGGGATTTTAACAAGGAAACTGCTGATTTAATACCTCAGCTGTGTGACACATTCAGAGCTTTTCCAAGCAACATACAAGGGAAATAAAAAAGTGACAAAATATTAAAAGACACAGTCATTTGGAATTTTGCATCCTCCACTACGATTATTTATGTTTTAATATACTCTTGGAACCTTTTATCAGTCCCACTTTGAATGGATAGTCCTATAATGCAGCTAGTAATAATTTAAGGGCCCAATCCTTTGAGTTACTGGGACTGGCAGGACGGAGAATAGATTCAACAACAATAGACAAGTCAACAACATTTTGCCCTGTCAGTTCCATTATGTTCTCAGTAGTTTTAGTGGGAAAGGCCACTGATGTTTAATGATAAACCATCCGGCACATCTCTAATGGCTGTTGTTGCCCTGTGTACCAGATGGGCACTATGAACCGGTATGGCTTGCCCTAGTTTGGCAATGTTCCAGAGCATCACCTCTGGAAAGCATTATTTGGGGGAATAACATAAGAGAAAGACTCTACAGTGTAAATTCTGCCACTTGTTACAGGGGTACAGCTCCCACTGACTGCCATGGGATTTGTGCATGTGAACCTGAGGGCAGAGTTCAGCCATGTGTGTCTCACTGTGTTTCCAAAGTGCTTTTAGAAAAGCAGGCCAAGGTACCAAGCCACAAGCGAGGCCCTCCCCTTGAAGGAAACACACGATAAAGATGAAAGCCTGGCCTGCTTAGAGGAATGTTGTGCAGGGACTGGAGATGTAGGGTCATGTGTTACTGAGGTTGGGACATTGTGACTTGCCAATTTTCCTCAGTATCTGAGCCCTGATCACCCTAATGTGTGAAGAAAATAGATTGCATGTGTGAATCATGCAGTGTTATCTAGTTTATTTCTGGAAAGTACAGAACATTTTTAAAGTATTCTGTAATATTAGGATTAAGTTTTATTTGAATTTTTATTTATATAACAGTATTCAAACACTGATATCGCTTGGTATAATTTGTAAACTCTCTGGTGTTTTTCATTATTTCAAGACTCCTCAGTCTACACTCTGTATCCTTTTGCTCTAGAACACCATATATGTCTATCTTAAATCTGGGACAGGTAATGAGATGCCTGCCTAAGTGAACCAGCAGATGCCACTTAACATTCCCTATTAGGAATAGCACCTGCTAACAGTAGAAGTTGCAGGAAGACATTGCCAATCCCTTACTCTCTGTATTTAGTACTGGGAATATGGCTGCTGTTGTTCAAGTTTTTAACACAACTGAAAGTTTTTAATGGTGATTGCTATACTCCATTATCCAGTTATAGATGGCAGAATCCAGATCTAAACTTTTCTCAGATTCAACAGTTTTCTCATCCAGGGTTTGGGTTCTGCACAGTATAGAGATTTGGTTCCTAATCCAAACTTCGAGAACTTTCAGATATGGAGTTTTGTTCCAGGTACATGTCTAATATCTTTCAAAACTCTACAGTAAAAAATAAGTTACATAACTGCCTTAAAACAAATACAAAAATCTAAGTAATCACAAGTTTTTTGTGACTTTAATGTTGTAGGTAGTACATATCTATAAGTATTTTGAATATTTACTAGCCATCTTTAGCATGCTGAAGACCCAGCTGGTTTTTCCACTATACCTTTTTTCCCTTTCTAATAATGGAAACAGATTTGTTTTGTCCTGCCATTGCCTGGTACAGAAATGAGACTCATCCTGAAAATCCCAGAATACAGAGTAAAACATCTGCAATCCACATTTGCAGCCAATTATCGCTTGGTCCCCTGGATGGCTAATCATTTTCTTTGGGTTAAAGTGAGCATTTTCCTTTGGAAATGTTTATTCTGGTCATTGAAAACCTTTCCCATTTAATTCTAGAGAGAACATGATTAAGATAACTCTGCAGCCAAGAGAATTTGTCTTTGAGAATGACAACGCTTGATTCCCCTTTATGCCAATGAATTGATAATTTAATCCAGGGTACTAGCATCAACAATACCCTATAATAAACAATCAACCCAAACAAGCGCGCATGATTTTTTCAATCGTTTCAATTAATGATATTTTACTTTTCTCCTCAAAGCAAAAATCTTTACGAGTCAGGTGGTCACACAGTTGAGATTTTCCCCCATAGTCTGTGGAGCTGCAATTTGTTAAAGTATTCTGTTAAAGAAATCCTAGGAAGTGAGTTTATATTGCCTTTAGGAATATTCATTACCAACATTTCCCTACCTTGGGTCAAATCCTGAATCTCTTTCCCATCCTTAAATGGTACATTTGAGTGTGCATAGAATGAGGATGGAACCTTATATATCTACAGTATTTTCTTTTTATGGTGATGCCATATGAACATCATTCCCAATACTTGAATTGGTGGGAGGATGGAGAAAATGATTTTGTCAAACCCTCAGTTGTTCCTCGTTGCCACCAGATTTTAGGACTGGCATCCTATATTTTCCCTTTGAGATCAAATCTGATACAGTCAACCCTAATTAGATGTCAGCATTCTGCATATGAAGCTGTTGGGAGAACTGGTGAGCCAACAAACACTGAGGTATCAGCCATAACTGGGTGACAACCAGCAGCTCTACTCAGCCAGCATGCTTGATGGTCAGTTAGAATCAGTACCTGAATGTAGAGCAGCTGACTAACACTATATCTGGGTGAGACTGAAGTGATGCTCCTAGGTAGAGGAAGACACTTCAAAGAACTCATTTTAGCTATTGCATCTATTGAAGGTATCTGTCCTCAGACTGTAAATTTGGTCTGCAGACTTGAGGTTGTTTGGCACAGTGATAAAAAAACCCACCCATTTCATTTCTATCAGTGACTGGCCAGAAAACTGCACCCATTCTACCTAGTCATGGCAAATCTCATTCATACCTCAATGTTTGATTATTGCAACTCATGCATAGAGATGAAACCATGCACCCAAAGAGACGCTAACAACCATTCTTACAAAAGGGCTTGGAGTCTTTAGTTGCCATAATGGGATGATCTTAGTTTTATGTCATCTGAAAGACAGCTCCTCCAGCAGCAGTGTTCCCCTTAACATCATGCTGAGACAACTGTGATTAAGAAGATGAAGTTCCACCAGCTGAATCACTAACTTCTTACAATATCACAATGCTTCTTAGAAGTTTTCCATCCAATTACTGGTCCAGTGAGACTACACATAGCATGTGAGAGTTTACGGGAATAAGTTACATGGGCACCATGACTGCACGCTAAAAGTGTATGGAATATAAAGTGAATTAGGTTATACTGTATCTACACAGGCTGTTTACAGAGCAGAATAGTCAGGAATATCAGAGGGAGAGTAGCAGGTTTATATTATGACAGCAACCTTAATGGCAAAAGAGAACGTCTATTACAGTAAAGAATGTTATACACAATTACTATATATTCTTGGTTAAGATTTGAATATCTATTGAGTAGTTATTAATCTAAGCACAGTATATTATTGGAATAATGAAGTTGAGAATTTTAAGAAGTAAATAGTATAGTCACTTCTTATCAACTGTCAGGTAATGGTTAGGTTAAATGGATTATATAAATCACATTTCCCTTTATTTTCATATTTCTATTGAGCATTAAGACAATAACTTATCACTGAGCAATAGATTATTAAAGTTGAATAAAAAATGTTGGGAAGGAATTTTCTCCCAGGTCAGGTTAGCAGAGACACCTTCTGCAGCATGGGGGCACAGATCACTTCCTGGTTTGAACTAGAGTAAATGGTGGATTCTTTGTAACATGAAGTCTTTAAACCAAGATTTGAGGACTTCAGTAACTCATCCAGAAATTATGGGCCTACTGCAGGAGTGGGTGGGTTAGGTTCTGCGGGTTGCAATGTGCAGGAGGTCAGACTAGATGTTCATAGTGGTCCCTTCTGGCCTTAAAGTTCCTATGTCCATTTGTAAAAGTTTTATATTGGGTTTTCTTAATGATTGATTAACCACTGTTCATTTGTTTGTTTATTTTTGAGACGGATGTATATCATTGGCTAGAGATAGTTAAAGGAAATTAGCAATGCACACTATAGCATGAAAGTTAAATTTACCCATCCAGAATGTTGTCTTCTACATTTATATTCAAATCTGTACACAGATTCTTAGGATTTAAGACTTTCGATCATGCCATATTGTAAACATGGATGTGTTCATCAGTTTAATGTTCCCACGCTAAGTGAACTAAATGAGGACAGCGAGCAATATTTAAGAATTGGTATTAACCACAAGATGAATGTGATGGTCTTACAATTACATTTCAATCTGATCTCCCCTTGCTAGCCAGTGAGCAGATACTGCCTTGCTTTAAATGAGATTACTGGGTCATGACATTATACTATACTGTGAAGAGCATTTGACTGAGTGAATCACTTAGACTATCCTTCATTCAAGGTTGTCAACAGACAATGGCATCTAAACAACAAGGAACAACTTGACTATGAGACAAATCCAGCAGTCTTCAGGCAAAAATTCCTATTGTCTGCAGTGAGAGTGCTATGTAGCTATAGACTTCAGGATTTGCTCTGCAGTTTTAATGTAAAAGCAGAGGAAAAGGTTTATTACACAAAGAAACTGTGCTACAGGGTATGTGTTCAATAAAATAAACAATCCGGGGGCGTGGTTCGGTGCAGAGTTGAACAGACATGGTTTGCTCTGACTGCTTACTCCCATTATGATTTTCTAGTGGATTCAGGGGTTATGCTTGCCTTGTTGTCTGCCAATTCTGGGATTGACCTTCCCTCTCTGCAAACCCCCATTAGGAGCAAAGGAGGCAGCAAGGGAAAGAATAAGCTACTGCAAGCAGAGTAGCAAACGATTTCCTGCCAGAAATGTCTGCCTCAGTAGAGTGAACTACTCCATCTTCCTCAGAGCTGGCACGGGGCCATGAAACACTGGAAACCACCAATGGCAACCTTCTGAAGCTTTTAGAAGAGATTCATTTGAAAGTCATTTGATATGAGACCACAGTAACAGTTACGGCCAATAAACTGCAGCAAGTCAGTTACCCACATGAATAGTGATGAATAGAAACCTGATATGCACTAGGATTCCTAGGAATTCTCATATTGTTGGTTCCCTCAGTCTTGCAGGTAGTCTGATTTGGCCCTGAAAGCAGTTCTGTTCACACCTATATCTATATAACAGCAACCTCTAGTGAAGACAGCTACACTGGCTTTTCCCTTTTGATTCCTCCCTACATGCAAGTACTCTGCCAGCCTCAGTTTGAGAGCTTCCTGCCTAACAAACCCGCATGATGTCTTGGTGCTATCTTTTATGCTCTCTCCTCAATTGGTATCTGAAGCAGAAGTGTGCTGCAGAAGGAAGTGACAATGAGGTCATTCCCACAACACTGATACAGAAGTGATCAAGGTGTGTGCGCCTCTCAGGGTACATTACTTACTGTAAATGTTGGGAAATTAGCCATCTGTACATCTCAGAGAAGATGGGGGGAGACTCTTAGGAGGGGCTGTACCTATTTGTTATCAAAGAACAGAAATCATACTTGACAGTGTGAGACTGGTTTTGATTGGATAGTATTTTCTAATCATGTTAGTAATTGTGTGCAGCAGACTGTAGCTGACTTACTGGAGGAAAAGTGCAGTGCAGTGCGTCAAAGGGATATGTGTTGCCCATGGTAACTGAATGGAAGAGCTGAACATCTGCCTCCCTATCTTAGTTTTTTTTTAATCAACATGGATACAATGGGCCTGATTCTGATCTCACTTATAGCAGTGTAAATCAGGAATATCTGAATCAGAGGAGTTACACTGTTATAGAACTGTTGGAAGTGATAGCAAGAGTAGGCCTAACACTATATATAATCATAAAAAATTCCATGCATAGCAATTTGGGGTTTTTTTAGGGCTGTCGAGATTATAAAAGTTAATCACGATTAATCACATTGTTAAACACTAATAGAATACCATTTATTTAAATACTTTTTGATATTGTCTACATTTTCAAATATTGATTTCAATTACAAAACAGAACACAAAGTGTACAGTGCTCACTTTTATTTATTTTTAATACAAATATTTGCGCTGTAAAAAACAAGAAATAGTATATTTCAATTCACCTAATACAAGTACTGTAGTGAAATCTCTTTATAATGAAAGTTGAACTTACAAATGTCGAATTATGTACAAAAAAAACTGCATTCAAAAATAAAACAATGTAAAACTTTAGAGCCTACAAATCCACTCAGTCTTACTTCAGCCAATCACTAAGACAAACAAGTTTGTTTACATTTTCAGGAGATAATGGTGCCTGCTTCTTGTTTGCAATGTTACCTGAAAGTGAGAACAGGCATTCGCATGGCACTGTTGTAACCAGTGTCACAAGATATTTACGTGCCAGATGCACTAAAGATTCATACGTCTATTCATGCTTCAACCTCCATTCCAGAGGACATGCATCCAAAGAAGAGTGGACTGATGCATATTCATTTTCATCATCTGAGTCAGATGCCACCAGCAGAAGGTTGATTTTTTTTGGTGGTTCAAGTTCTGTAGTTTTCGCATTAGAGTGTTTGCTAAACCTTGGGTCGAGTGCTGTAGCTATTTTTTGAAATCTCACATTGGTACCCATTTGCATTTTATTAAATCTGCAGTGACAGTTTTCTAAATCAAACTACATGTACTGGGTCATTATCCGAGACTGCTATATAACATGAAATATATGGAAGAATGTGAGTAAAAACAGAGCAGGGAACATACAATTATCCCCCAAGGAGCTCAGTCACAAATTTAACACACTATTTTTTTTTTAACAAACATCATCAGCATGGAAGTATGTCCTCCGGAATGGTGGCTGAAGCAGAAGGGCATATGAATGTTAAGCATATCTGGCATGTAATACCTTGCAGTGCCGGCTACAAAAGTGCAATGTGAATGGTTGTTCTCACTTTCAGGTCACATAGTAAATAAGAAACAGGCGGCAGTATCTCCCATAAATGTAAACAAACTTGTTTGTCTTAGTGATTGGCTGAACAAGAAGTAGGACTGGGTGGACTTGTAGGCTCTAAAGTTTTACATTGTTTTGTTTTTGAGTGCAGTCATGTAACAAACAAACAAAACTCCATATTTGTAAATTGCACTTTCACTGTAAAGAGATTGCTGTCCAGTATTTGTATGAGGTGAATTGAAAAAAATACTATTTCTTTTATCTATCATTTTTACAGTGCAAATTTGTAAGCAAATGTAATATAAAGTGAGCACTGTACACTTTGTGTTCTGTGTTGTAATAGAAATCAATATATTTTAAAATGTAGAAAAACATGCAAAAATATTTAATACATTTCAATTGGTAGTCTATTGTTTAACAGTGTTATTAATCACCATCAATTTTAATAGGTTATTTTTTTGAGTTAATCGCATGAGTTAACTGCAATTAATTGACAGCCCTAGTTTTTTTTAATATAAGAAGACTCTTTGTGTGGATAGTATGAGTACAGTCTCATCTAATTGTTTTGTTTAAAAATCAAGGGTTTTAGCCAATAGATTAGAAATAAATGTCCAAATTAAATAGGATCTAATAGGATTATTCCCCCCACATTTTTATAGTTATTTTCATTTTATTTGTCTTTCTTTGCTTTGCACTCCATGTGAATTCAGAGATAGCAGACAGAAAATGTGCAACATAGATAAAGGTTTTAGCGGACTCTAAATGCTGTAAACATCAGGGATTTTGGACTCTATTCCATGCAATTTCCATGCACATTTCCTGGAATTTGAGCAAAATGCTGCTCAATATTTTGGAACTTCAAGGTTTATATATACACATTTGTTTCATGTCACATCTGACTTTGGATCTTTACAACAAAGTATTCAGCACCAATCTTAGTGTGTGTCATAAACCACATATTACAGCTGTTTTTGGAATGGGTGCAAGAATGATACTGGTGAAATATGTCTGGTGCAAATGCTTTATAAAGACTCTGCTTTGAAAGTGAAAACATTTGCAGCTCTTTCCATTGTAAAAAGCACCATAGAAACATTCGAGCCCTTTATGTGACATTCTGCCTTCTGCGTTGTGCCATAGAAAATCTGAAGCCTTTTGTAAAAGAACGTGTCATCAGAGCTGATTATAAAAGTCAGCTGAAGAAAATGGCTGCTAATGTTCAGAAAGAGATAGAAGACCAATTCATTTTTATGAGTCTCTGTGATGGATCATGGTGTGACACACCATTGGGGTTGCAAAGGAATAAGCTCCTATCAGTTAGAATGGATTCAGTGATTATTTATGACCTTGAAAATCCATCACCAAAGAGCCAGAATAGGGTTTACGGTACTGCGATAT
This sequence comes from Chelonoidis abingdonii, assembly GCF_003597395.2. Classification (NCBI taxonomy): domain Eukaryota; kingdom Metazoa; phylum Chordata; order Testudines; family Testudinidae; genus Chelonoidis; species Chelonoidis abingdonii. The sequence goes on from NC_133776.1 coordinate 34,865,089, forward strand.
TACTGGGCTTATTAGAAATGCATGGGAGTGGAGTAGCAGACTGTCTGAAAGGAGACTAATATACTGACTCTTTGAATTAATCTTTCTTAAAAAAATACTCTAAACGCATCAGCTAAAAAACATATTGCTCTGTGTCTATAAAATTGTAGATTGTGAACTATAATTTACTTTGGAAGGAACAGACTCCATAGCCTCAAATAATGTTTGAACAGGACTTGCTAGGTATTAATGACACAAATCCCCTACACTACCTGTCCCCACCCTCCACACAGAGGGTGTGTCAAGGGTAGGAGGACCAGCCAGAATAGGAGGGTGAGTTGGAGCTCACGGAGCTTCACTAGGTCCCTCAGCTAGCAGAACAGCTAGCTGCAGTCAGCATAAATTAAAGCAATCTCAAGGTTACTCTAAAGTTATAGTCCCTAGCCAGCCCAGGATCGGGAGAGCAGAAAGATGGCTTAGAGTATAAACTCAGTGCGGGTAAAGATTGAACCCACACTTCACATAAATCTCTCTCTCTTTTTAAAAAGAAGAACTAATTTGCTGACATTTTTCTTTATTACATTATGTTACACATTGGCCCATATTCATCCCTGGCATGACACCACTGCTGTCAATGGTGTTACATGAGGGATAAATTTGCTTTATGGTTTTTATTAATCGCTAGTGTGCTCTCACAACACTGCCCCACTAATCTTAGGCATGTGTAGCTGACACCTCTGGAGGAGAGTTAGGGCCCAATTCTTCAAGGGACTGAACACCTTCTGAGATACTCTGCGTGTCCCTAACTCTCATTGACTTCAGTGAGAATTGAGGACCCTTAGTGTAACAGTAGCCAGTGGACTCAGTGGATACTTTTTCCTGTCAAGTATCAGGGGCATTAACAAAAGATCAAGTGACCAAGGGCAGGTCACTACGTTTTGGAATCTTGACACTAAGCACTAATCAGGAGATACTCTATCCCTGCAGATTCACGGATGATACTTGGAATGGCTGAAGACCACACAAGCATCTTTATGCATGATCAGTTTCATGCACAACTTTTTTTTTTAAATCAGTTTCAGTTTTCCATTCACACTCTCAGGCAATCATCTTTATTGACAGTGACTCTCTGGGGTCACTGTGATTGATCTGTGTGGTATCAAAGTGGACTGAGTCTCTGATGGTTCTAAACAAGAAGCTGAGGAATGAAGGCAATAGCATTTCACAATATTAAGGTTCGGCATTAGCCCTGTTATAACTTGAGGCTCGGTAGTCAGGACGCCCAAATAAAGCCAGGTACGAACTTTCTTTAAGGGAAAAAGTGGAAATAGCTTTATTCCAGTTAAAAACTCTAGCATGTCTTGCCCACATGCCCAGGGTCTAACTGATCACCATATTTGTGGTTGGGAAGGAATTTTCCTCCAGGTCACACAGAAGAAACCCTGGGTGGGGGGGCTTCATCCTCCTGTGCAATGTGGATTTGAGGACTTCAGTAACTCAGACAGAGGTTATGGGCCTACTATAGGTCTAGGTGTATGGGGTTCTGTGGCCTGAAAAGTGCAGGAGATCAGACTAGATGATCATGATGGTCCCTGCTGGCCTTAAAGTCTATGAGTCAAACCCAAGCAGACCATTTAAAAAAATAAGGATGGAGAAAATGGAGCCAGATCTTCAGCTCATATAAATCAGCATAACTCTATTGAAGTCAGTAGGGCTATGCTGATTTACAGTAGCTGAAGATTTGGCTTGTGAACTCATGCCATTCCTAAGCCACAACTACTTCTCCTTGGTTAATTATGCAGTCTTACCACTCTTACCTTCAGCTGCTGGATTCAGGATAAATTAATCTATCAGCTGCCATGGAAAAATAGATTTAAAAAATCCAACCTCAACAATGCAAAACCATATAAACACAAGCCAACGTTGCTTTGTAAATAGTGTCTTGTTGTTTTATAACTGGAAAAATCAGTTGTATATAGCAAAACGACGTTAGACAACTTAATAATAAATAATAACAATCCATTATAATTTGCAGGTAATGCCAAAGGCCTCTAGACCACTTTAACAGAACTAACAAAACAAAAACCTAAAGAGAAAGGAGAAGGCACAAAGGAAGGAAGCCTGTAGAAAAAGCCAAGGAGCCAGCAAACTAAACTTAACAAATATGTAATCCTTCTGCCAGGTGGAGCCAGCAGCAACAAGGGCTGGTTTCAGTATCCAGGGGTTCCTTTTCACCAGTACAACATAAAATTGGCTCGAATCGCCACCCAGTGACCTAGGATAATTACACACCACCTCTAAGAGGCAATGCTTCCCCTCTCACAAGCACAGAATCTGAGTGTAGCAAAAACTTTTATTAAAAGGAGGTAACTCAGCATTAATTTGGGAAAACTCCACAACTAGACTACATAAACATAAACCATAAGCAAAAGACCCACCCCCAAGTAAGTTGGGCAGTGTCATTTTCCCCTTAGGTTCTTAAGTCTAGCAATCCCAAAGTCCCTTTAACATGTCCGTCCTTTCTCTGCACCCCACTTACAGTTGCTATCCTTGGCCAGTGCAGCCCCACAGTTCAGAGGTTTATCTGCAGAGTTCACCTCCCACCCTGGGTGGAAGGGGGCAGGGTAAGGAGGCACCTTATACACTCCACTGTTCAGGCACTCACCTGCTGCCCCACTGTGTGATTACCACACCTCTTTGTGGGGCTCTGCTCTGGCCCTCTCTGCCAGCTGCCCTGCTGGCCATGCCTTTCCACCTGCTGCCCAGCTACCAAGATGTCTTATGGCTCCACACTTCACAAAGTGATTTCAGCTGTTAGTGGGGGAGCCTCACTACTCATGCATACAGGGCAGGCTCTTACAATAGAGACACTGTCCCAAAGTAGGTCTAATACTTATTTCTAGGTATTTGTGATTTCAGCTCTATAGCATGTACCAGGAAGATAAGAAGAATTAAATGAAGTTTAGAACCCTTAAGTTGGACCCACACCACTAGTCACACATACCTGTCCATCCCCCTGATTGGGGATTGGAACCTATGTCCCCTGCCTAGCGGGTACCATTCAGTTGAGGGTGAGTCCCTCCATCGGGGTATGCCAGGTACAGTTCTGCTGCCCTCGACTCACACAGCAACAATAACAATCCTTTAATACTCCTGGCCCAATAACAAGGAAACTGTGGATCTTACACCAGCCACAAGGGATCATTTGGGCAAGCAATCCCATCATGCTGAGCACGGTGGGTGTGTCCATGCAAACGAGATCAGCTCCTGAAGTCGTTTTCCACAGCTCACCACTAGATGTCAGGGGAGAGCTCATTCAGAATCTGTTTACAAATACAAAACCAAACTGCATGAATGTAAGGTTTCTATTTATGGCTTAAGCTAGCTGATTTCTGAGGCAAATGTAATGCAACTGGACAGGTTATGTATGAAAACTGACCCCCTAGACTTCTAGAGCTAAAAGCACAAGACGCTATTTCTAGAGCTAGAGACTCAGGCTCATCAGTGTGGAGGTTATAGTAGACTCATAAATCTCTATATGTGGTCTAGCCACAAGAGGGGGATGAAGGGTCACAGTCCATTATCATGGGTTACGCAGACCCTAAGCTTCAGAGATGTACTGCAATTCAAATTGTCATATTGGCCACCCCTAATTGGGTCATCTGTGGTGATCTTTGGATCTAAAAAGCATGAGGCTCTACTGCTTGGTCCGTTAGCTTAGGCAACAGGAGTGCATGGTTTTAGACCCAGTGGTCCCTGAATTACATCTTTACATTGAGTTGGTCCTTACACTCCTAAAAAACTGCACTCTCTCACAGATAACTGATTTCTCCAAACCCTAGTCACAGTCAGAGGATACCACTAAAAACCTAGGAATCAGCAACAGTTATGGGGCCTGAGAAGTCAGTTTCCCCTATATGTAGAGGGATGAATGTGGGGTAGTAGCTAGCTAATGTTCACGCTTGTTTTATGTTTGGAAACATGTCTAGGAGTGTAGTGTCTGTGAGCATGACTAGCCAGAACCATGCCTAGGAAACTTTCATTTCAAAATAAAAAGCTAGTAGCATGATCCATTTTTTGGTTTTGCAATCACACAAGTCTGAGTGAGTGAAATTTAGTATTGATCCATGCAGGGCTCTCTCTGAATGCTATACAGAGTGCACTATTGATTCCCTTTACCTTCCCACAGTGAAGTACCCACAATACATATGATAGCATTTCTCTTTCCTTTCTTCATTAGGCAAATTATGGTGTGTGATAAAATCATGATGGCCTAAGCTATTGTGGCACTGCATCAACCAGTGACATTTTTGAAACAGTTGCATGTGAGAAAAATGTCTGGTTCCTTATAGAGTTATTAGATATATTACTATATTAGCTGCTAGTAGCCAGCTCCCTTAGCATGTACAATAAAAGATTGTTATCTGTTATGCTTTTAAAGCAGAATGAGGATAACGGTCACTTTATATTCATAGCCTGCCACATTAAAAATATAAGCTATATGCAAGGCAGAAGTGATTCCCTGGTACTCCACTGCTATAGTCCTAAAATATCTGACTGCCATGCACCATCTACTCAAGAGTACTTATCTTTAAGTGTGAGGCAATGAAGCTTCTAATGTACCGTAGTTTGGCTCCAGCTGTATTTTTGTTTGCTTCCTTCACTAATTGTTTTGGAATATGAGGACTGATGACCCTTTGCAAATGGCCTTTTTAGCAGATGATGAGAAGCAGTCCTTTAGGCTCGTAAAAAGGGTTGCAGGAAAAGAGCTGTTTGAAGGTACATGGAAGGCAGTTCCATCAGCTTCCTTGTAGGTCAGAGTGAAGAAGGTGCTCACCGCTTTGACCAGGTGGCTCTCTGGATATAGAGTGCAGTACAACGCAGCCAAAACTATCAGGACAGTGGTTTTTATTGGAGATCCGCCCCAGTTTCAGATTTCAGATCTAGAAATGCAGTTTCCACCAGTTTGGGGTGTTTGGACCAGCGATTTAGCTGGGCCCACTGCAAGGACAAGTTCTGCTGGGAACACTGGATTTGGATTTAGATCTGAACTTCAAAGTTTAGGGCTGTTTGTGTCAGGCTTATTACTAGATTTGTTTGTCTGAGAATGAATGAGTGAAGATGTAGTTTTACTCTTGTCTGGCCAATTTTCTTTCAGTATTCTTTCTAGTGTGCCTGAGTCATGCAAGCATACTCTGTAAGCACGTGACCTGTGCTAGCAAGTACACGACAACCCTCTTTAAGATTTTATGGGCTTTGCAAGTATCCTTGTGAACAGGTTGTGTCACTAACCTGTGCCCTAAGAGGCTTTCAGCCACAGGAGTGGATTCCAAACACTATGGCCTAGATTCCAAACACTATTCTGAGTTACGTGGCTGTAAGCCTAGAGAAACTGCATCCAGCTCACAACTTCTCATTCTCCCTCAGGCTCCATCATCCCTGCATAACTCCAGCTCTCTTCTCCTCTCCCTCATGCTCCATCTTCTCCCCTGAACACTCCCAGGAAACCCCTTTGTATCCTTCTTCCACTCTCACCTTCTTCCATGCTCATCCTTATGCTTTCACTGCCTCCCTTTTCTCAGGAATTCCCTTCTTCCATGCTATCCTGAAAACACTTTTTTTTCCTTGTGGACTTTCTGGAATGATGTCTCCTAGACAGCCCCACCAATTTGACCATTCACCATCAGCCAATTTGATCTGTATTATCTGCATTTGAATTAGACAGTGAGATAGCTTTGTGTCTATGTACAGCATGAATCAACTGTCATGGCTCAACATATAACCCGTCCTGTTTCTGTAGAAGTTTATGACACAGATTTGCCAAGGCAGAAATTGCAGCTGAGGGTAAAGACACACTAAATTACTTTCCTCCTGCGATACCCTCTGCATCCCTCCAATCAGCAGTCACACCTTTATCTTAGAAGAACAGAAGACTCTCTACGGGCTGCACTTACATTGCTTTGTGGGTGACTGTTATTGCTTTCAGACATATTTCCATAGTGCTGATTACTCCGGAAACAAAAGGCTGAGTCTAAGCATTAAAGCCCTGATCCTGCAATTAACTCCAGGCAAGCACAAGGGTTAGTCCATATGCAACATGTCACAAGATCAAGGCCTAAATCTAAATCTCCCCTTGCGGCTTCACAGAGTACTCCCTATAAGCCTATAGGCTTACCAGACTGATGAATGTAAAATAGAGGCTCTTTCCACCTTGTGATAAATTCTATGCAAGCTTTCTCTGACTCATTCTATGGGGCTTGCAATTTTATAAACACTAAATAAATATTTTATTTACTTTAGCAAAAAAAGAAGCTCATCAAGTATAGCTTAAATAAAAAGAAATGAGACATGACATTCATTTTATATGTGCTATTCTCTCTATAAAGAAAAATAAACAGTAAGAAGATTTCTCTTTCCAGATTGCCAGTGATCTGCTCTAACACGAGCAATTGCATACACCTACTCAGGGAGACTGGGGAAAATTCTCTCTCCCCTCACACACCGGTTTAATGGGATAAGATGGAAATGTTATGCTTTGATGCGAATTTCACTGAAAATACTGTAGGTGGATTTAACAAATTCTGTTCTAACTAAAATAGGACAAACATTCTAACACTGCATACGTTGAAGAGAAAGGGGGAAAACGCCACACAATGTAGGAACGTAGGCCATGTCTACACTAGAGCCCTTACAGCAGCACAGCTGTACCGATCCATCTGCACCACTGTAAGATCACCCCTGTAGCCATCTCTGTGCTGACGGGAGAGAGCTCTCGTGTCAATATAATTAAGCCACCCGCAATGAGTAGCAGTAGCTATATTGGTGGGAGAGTGCCTCCCTCCAGCATAGTGCTGTCCCCACTGGTGCTTCTGTTGGTGTAATTTATGTTGCTCAGAGGGGTGTTTTTTTCACACTTGTGAGCCACATAAGTTATACCGACAAAAGTGCTAGTGCAAACATAGCCTTAGGTTTCTCTGCAGAGAGTGGTCTCTTTTGATTAGAACATATGATTGGGAGTCAGGCTGGACTTGTGGCTTTTGTTCTTAACTCTGCACCTGCTGTGCAATTTTGGACTGATCACTCACCCTCAATTTACTCATTTTTAAATGGTTGTAGAATGGCAGTACTTCACAGGGGCACTATGTGGCTTAACTAATTTATTAGTAAAAAACTCTTTAAATTCCTCGATGAAATGCACCATAAAAAGTGGAAAGCATTAATACTAAGGAACAAAACAGGGCTGCCCAGGGGATGGGGGGTGGGCGGGCAAGTGGGGCAATTTGCCCCAGGCTCCCATGAGAGTTTTTCAGGGCCCCTGGAGTGGGGTCCTTCACTCGCTCTGGGGGCTCCAGAAAACTCTCACAGGGCCCAGGACCCCGGAGCTTCTTTGGCTCCGGGTCTTCGGCAGCAATTCGGCGGTGGAGGGTCCTTCTGCTCTGAGACCCGCTGCCAAAGTGCTGGGTCTTCGGCAGCCCCCGCCGCCGAAGACCTCAGGACCCCATAATCCTCTGGGCGGCCCTGGAACAAAACCTAATTCTTTTACTGTCACTAGAGCTGCTGAGACATCTCACTCTTTCTTTGTTTCTCCTATGTCCTTTCCAGTTCTTTGATGTGAATTCTGCGGCAGGGTTAAATTGTGAATGATATTCAAGCTATGGTCTGACTAGCCCTTTGGGGTGATTTGTGTACCTTCCATACCTAAGATTTTCCAGATGCTATTACAGGAATCTTAACATGGTAATTTATGAAAGGAAGGCATGTTAAAATTTGGGCAAGTGGTTGAGCTTATGCAAGGTAAGAAATGGAACTTGCATTTTGTGCACAGAGAGAGTTTTCCACAGCCTGGATACATTTGATTGCAATGCAAGATTTCCTTTGCTGCTTATCCTTCACTTAAGAGATAATTCATCTGCTAACAAATCAGATTTGGGCCTCTCTTGGGCAGTGACTACTAACTACGTCAGATTCTGTGGGATAGTTTTATGATGTGGCGTCCTAGCCAGCAGGGACTGAAAGGAGACCACCTACCTTGTTTTGCATATGATTTTATTTTAAAATTAAACTCTGGTCTCAGAAGTGAAAGCTTAGCACTTAAGCCATTCAGCCCTATGATTTTTTTCCCCTTTGTTTCTGCTTTATGTACCTGGACTGCTCTGCAGCAACAATCCTGTGGAAAACTTATGAAATTGCCTCCACAAACACAGTAATTTTATTAGGACAGGTTTCCTCATGATATCTTTTTGGGGACTGATGATTTGTTGTTGCTATGGTGATTTTATAGCTCAGACTACAACTGGCAGTTTTCTCTTTGGACTTGATCCTGGGAGGGACTGAATACTTTCAACTTCCACTGAAATCAATGACCAAAATCAGTATTAGCATCAGCTGGAATTTAAGGCATTCATACTACAGATGTTCAGTGTATGAAAAGCTGAGGAGGAAACAGAAATGAAATATTTGTAGAGAGCAGTTTTGGAATGTTTTATTGTTGTTGTTCACAATCTGCTTAGATTTTCAGAGAGCAGGAGAGTCTGGTGCCAGATGAATGCAGCCTGAATTATGACTGTTAGAAGAAGCATTTCCAACTTCTAAATTACTTCTAGACTGTGGTGATAAAGATAGACAGACATATTGTCAGTCTATCTATCTATCTCAATGCGATGTGTAACGATAAATGAATGAATCATGGGGTTGCCTGTTGCTCAGTCTTAGAAATAGTAGTTCCACTGAAGCAGAGCGCTCAAGAAATAAAAGATTAATGCTCTTTCAAAACTACTTTTTTATAATATAATCCTCTTGTAAACAAGAGAAAATACATCCTTTTGGGACTCATTAGCCAGCATTTTCAAAGCTGAAATGAAAGAAGCTATTGGATTCCAAACTATTTCACAATTCCATGCTGTTTGGATGAAACGTGTTTACTGTATGTAAATGAACAAGACATTCTGTTCTTTTAGGGACTCTTCAAATATTCACTTATGTTAGCCAATTTGGCTTATACAGGAAGGTCACCTCCTTCAGTAGAATTCGGGTGGATGATAGTGTGCAGATAAAAGATTTCCAGATTAACAAAAATGTAGAATAAGTGCAACATTCTCTTTTTGTCAAAAGTAATTTAAGAGTTTTTCATTGCTATTTACTTATTTGCTAGATACAGATTATAAAACAGACTTATCTATAAAAGACATGAAAGACGACACTATTACAATAAATCTTTTCTCTATAACACTTCTCTATGTCAAGTAATACCTCCTCAAGATGCTAACAGACCAGATAGCTCAAAAATGTCAACTCCTCAGCATGTGAATTTCTTTTAATAGCTCAAGTGGCTGCACCCTAGTAATCCATGTGCTGAGTTCTGTATTGCAAACTTCAAAGAAATCTTTTTTCCTATTAGCAGGGACAATTCAGGATTCAAAATAGATCCAGTGAGTACTTTCCTTATCATGTTTGCACAAAGCTGTTCACCTTTACTCCTTTCTGTTCAGATTTAGCATATCAAACGGGACTAGTGTAAGTAAAAAATGATAGCAGCCATGTTGGCCAACACATCATGGATTGAATTGGGGACCAATTCATGAGCTAAAGCGCTAAGGTGGAGCTGTATAGAGTCATATTCTCTGTGTATTGGGCACAGAAGGGATCTGTAACACACACTCACCAGTGGGTTACAAAAGCACTACTCAAAGTGAATGAGGATTACAGAATTGGGCCTTTAATACAATATGTCAGTACAATGCTTGAGTGCCTGGTTCTTGGAATATTATAAGCCTATTAGGTTTAGATTTTGCATATGAAATTTTGCTCAATTACTCAAAAGTTCCTTGCTTAGTACTGATCTGATGGATGGCTTTTCTGAATGATTTTGCTGTTGAGGTATTACGCCATGTGGCTAGTAATAGAGAGGGAGTAATTAAGATAGATTGTGGACATTGAGCTTCTGGTGAAACCTGGGTAGTGAGGTAAATCTGAACCTCAGAGTAGAGTTTACTGGATATAAATAATCTAACATAAAGAACACTCCTCCCACTTACCTCTCAAGCTATAGGTCCTCTTGCCATCAATTAAAAATACAATGCTAAAATAATTACAAAGTGAAATGGCTACACGCTCCCCTACGTTGTTCAGCTAAGATATATTATTAATCAAAATCTGGCCACCCTGAATTTTCCTTAAAGAGACCTCAGCTCCGATTGCCTCAGCCCTCCCCAAATACCTGGTCTGAAAGATGGTCTTTGCAGCATGCCCAGAAGGTCAACAAACTGGGCTACTTTAGACCAAAGGTGGGGGAAGATAATTCCACAGCTTATGGGCCCTCATGAAGAGCGCCTTGCAACCAGCTCTCTCTCACATACAAATGGACTGCCAGCTCAAGCATAGCTGCTTGACCTCAGCTAGGTCAGAGGCAGGTTCTCAGGTAAGATGCTGGAAAACTGGTGATGGATTGTGCTATCCTGAAACACGCTAAAACGTCATGTAATTTGACTGTTGGTGTGGCACATAATATATATATTTTATGAACTAGATAACACATATACAAAGGCATCCATCCACCTCACTACAGAAATAGGCATATAGAGCTTAATTGCAAAACCGCACTTGCACTTTTAAACACAGGCTGGTGTGCCATACTGAATGCATTCATGCACCTGAATAATTTAAAGGAACAAGAATCTCCTGATGTTGCCATCAAATAATCTGCTGTTGAAATAAAGAGGCAGCACCACTACAGTAGGCAGTGGTGGAGCAACAGTGCCAGATGTCATTAGTAAATGGCCTAGCGGTGACCCAGGAATGTGCTGAGTGCGAGATATGGAGCAAGCAGATAAAAATGTTGCTCCTAGAGGCCCCTGAAGTGCATATAGTGACATCTGTAAAGGCTCAGTCCCCATTACATGATGGACTGTAGCCATCATCAGTCTAGAGAGAGTTTTTTTTTAATTTTCACTTCTCCATGTCTAAAAGGTTTCCCATCATTGAACATTTTGGTTCAAACCATCTGGTTTGGCCAAACTGGGTTCAACATAAGACTATAAGGGATTGGGAGGGACAGAGGCTTCAAGTCAGCTTTATGGTCTCCTGATTTTGGGGTTGGTCTGGTTTCCACTGTAAGTTAGAGTAGTCTCATAACCACAGTCCCTGTCCCCCCAGGGACATAGAAACTGAAGACTCTTGGACAGATGGTATCCTAACAGGCCCTGATATGCTGCCCCTTATGTGTGTTTGAAGTGCCAGAACAGCCTCAGCAGGGCTGAGGGTTTGGTACTTCCTTTTTCCAAAATATAGTAGAGGCTAATTGCTATTTTGATTAGAAGAATGGATTATTAAAATACCATTTTATCTGGTCTTTGTGATATGATTCTCACCCCTTGAACTAAGTTCGCAGTCGTGCAATTAGGCTTTTCCTGAGATCTTGCTTCATGCAGTGCAAAGACCATTTATTTTTTTGAGTAGTATATGTCAGTTTTACTCATCCATCTGCATTCGGATACTGTCCCACATTCCTGGTATTCAAGTGCCTGACTAGAAATAGACATGCATCCGACGAAGTGGGTATTCACCCACGAAAGCTCATGCTCCAATATGTCTGTTAGTCTGTAAGGTGCCACAGGACTTTGTGCTGCTTTTACAGACCCAGACTAACATGGCTACCTCTCTGATACTTGACTAGAAATAGTGTTTTCTCTTACTGTTTCAGGACTGCTTTTAGGGATGTTATATGGCCCCAAACAATTATATTTTAGACTAGCTCCACTGGCATATTTTCCCTATTTGAATACTGTACACAGAATGTCTTTCTGAGACTTAGCCCTAAGACATGCAATTACTGTGTGTTCAAGATATAGAGTACATCAGAGAAAAGCAAAGACAACAAACAAAACCAATGCTCCATACAAAAGGAAGAAGTATTCTTGCCAAGATTTTACACAATCTGCAACCCCAGCAACAATTTTTCTGGAAACATTTCTCATTTCAAATGCCCTACTCGGCAGAAATATTAAAAACATGTACTGATCCTGCAACACAGATATGTTGTTAATGTCTGTGAATATACTAAGGATATTATTAAACTGCCTCATTTTATCTATATGCAGAAAAAGCCTCATCCTGTGAGGTGCTGAACACCTGTTTCCCACTGAAGTCAACGTGGGTGCTCACACCTTTGAAAAGAAATCACATACACGTGTTTGTGAAACTCACATGCCCTTGTGAAATATTTCCAGTGGAGTTACTCTTGTAGAGAGTCCTTGTTCCACTTTACCTAGCTGAAAATGTTATGAAACAATAATTTATTCTGGTCCTTTTTGTGAATGAGGAACTATTTATTTGTTTGGTTGATTATCTAAAAGTCTGACATGAAAATGCAACTCTGTTCTGTACAGTAAAAAAGTAATAAAATACATAATGAACACCATTTTAAAAATGTCAGAAGCTCACTAATAACTCAGCTGTTTTACATTTATATTATAAGAGTGGAAGAGAGTACACAGTAGAGTACCAGTTATTTTAAAACAACTGAATGTTTATTTAGTTTAGAGTCAACCATGAGATCAGATACCTCAATGATGGGCAGCAGTCTACAATCCATGCAAGTCTGGAAATCCATTCTGCCACTGATGTGCAGAGACTTGTCACTAAACTCCCCTTAGCATGTCTGGGAGGCTCTAATGATTGAAATATTAGATACTCTGAAGCGTGTATTTATCTGTAGTTTAAAATGAAATTTCAGACAAAGAGCTTGTCTCTTTTAAAACAAGTTAGTCTTGCTCTTTATATGATTTTATCTCTCTGCACTTTAAACAACCCTCTCTCTTGTTATCAGTCTGTTTCTCCCCCTGTGTTTTTTATTAGTAGTACTATAATTCAGAATTTACAGCATCTGGCTGAATGTTTCCTGTATTCTGCCTTCCCTGCCATGTGATTCTGTTTCTCTGCATGCTCTAGATGTTTGACAATCTTCTAACCATGAGCTGGAGCTGGGGTATTTTCCTTCTGCAGTTAACTGTTGTGTATACAGTTTGTGGAATTACAACACTAAGTTCCTTAGCTTCTGCTCAGTCTGCAGTTTCACTTCTGGAATACTTGCACATCACTTTATTCTTTACCCAAATAGTTGAATTAAATAAGATGAAATTGCTTTTGATTAAATGTTTAGCATTAATGATAATAGAGTGAGTTGGTTATTATGTTGGTTAGTGTATATTAAGCCACAGAGACTCTTAAATTACCTTTGCATTGGATACACTGTTCAATCATTCTAAGTGGATCAAATCTCTCAGGGGACCAAAGACCCCTGATGTACCCCGGGCCCAAATCTTTATGAGATATTCAGGTCTTTCATTGCTCCTTGCTGACCTGTCGGCTACGGAACAACAAAATGATGCCTAAGAGGCTCCTGAGCATCGGCTGGAGTCTGGTATAGCTATTGAGGCAGACCCATCTGCTAGCACAGGGGTAAGCAATTGTGTTTTGCTGTTTCATGTATTCACAGGCCCCTTTCAGATACCTGTCTTTGGGGAGTGTCCTTTCATTGTCCTTATTCTAGCCTGCAAATGTCTGGGGGTGCCCCATCTCCTAACAAACCTTAGCATCTTCAGAGAAAATTGCAAAGTCCACTTTTTTGGTTTAGCTTTCCCACAGTAACACTGTCAAAATAATACCCCTTCCCACCAAAATCCAATCCCTGAACAGACAGGCAGAACTATGGGCCAGATCCTGGCTCTGATACAGCCCCTTTGGGCTGCTCTAGCAGTACAAACGTACAATAAAGCCAACCTAAGAAGCCTAAATATTGAGGGTTTCTTCAGTGGGGGGCATCACCAGGTGACATACACCACAAGTCCCTTCACAGTCTCTGGTGTATGGCATGTCTAGGGGATGACCGCTTGCACTTCAGCAATCCATGACAGTGTAATGGCTCCTTGGTTGTGCTGCAACCAGTGTCATTTAGAGCAGCCCTGAGGAGACTGATCTGGCCCTGTGCAGGCTCCAGGAATAGGGCATGAGGGTGTAAAATGTCTCAGTGCCATCTTGGTCCCCTCCTAATCGGAGCTAAGCAGGGCTTGGCTGCAGCTAAGGAACGAGCCCTATACATTTATATGCACACTTTGTATAACTGTGAGAGGTAGTTAGATACCACAGTGCTATGCAAGAGCCCTGAATATAGAATACCTAAAAATGTACTGTGGCATCAACAGCAGTAGTTGTGAAAGAGGAACTTGGACAGTCACCACATATGTAAAATCTGCACACTAAGCTCATGCTGAGGCAGTGTTCCCAGAAAAACCTCAGCAAGTTCCTCTGACAAATTTCTCCCTTGTTAGTCCATAAAAGGCCTAGTTCTAAATATCTTGTGATCTAAAACGCTTATGGACTTAGATGGAGGGTTTAGTATGCGCAAGGACAGCAGGATGGGATTTCAAGTGTATCTCCTTTTAAAAAAGAGGACTGCATTGTAAAGCTTTGGCCAGTGGTTCCTTCCACCCTTGTTCAGAGGAGCATGTGATTTTTTGTATCAGTTAGTCAGAAAACTAACTGATACAAAAAATAAAGTGAAAATTGAATCATTTTCACAAATCTTACATTAAAGTTTGGCTCAGTGTCTCTGTAGAACATGGTGACGCCAAAATAAATCTATAGCTGAGTTCCACTCTTTGCCAGGTAACTGGCAAAACCATACCCAACTACCACATACTTTGACTAAATGGATTTCTCCATTAAATCTCCATGTTCTTTGGCAAACAGAGCAAATTAGTATTTTTTTAAATGGACATTTTTTTAAAATAGTGGTCCCAGTTCAGCTGTTGCCCTTGAAATGGGTCTATAAATGATTTTTTTACATGTTGAAGTTTGTTCCAAGCCCACTATAGTTGCGTGTCTATTATAAAGCAGACTAGTAAAGTAGAGAGCTCATGTAAAAGGAAAGGGTAATGAAATATCAGAGACTGTGGCCATAACAGACAAAAGTACTACACTGCTAGGTCAATCCTCACTTCAATTGATAGTTGCTGGGCCATGCTTCAAAAATGCAGTGAAATGAATAACAGACTGTTACAATGATCCTGCAAATAGCAATGCCCTGAAGACACACTAAAAACATAAGGAAATGGAACTTTTTTCTCTGTCTTAAACAACATTTTGCTCAGTGGAAAAAAAGCCAAGGAACACATTTTTCTAGATGATTTAAGTTGCAGTATGCTGATATATTTCTTCCAATAGCAACAATTAAAATATCCTTCTTGTGTTACCAGAATGTAGGCGTTATTTTTACTATTAACCCGCACTTATTTGAACAATAGTAGCAGCTCACAGTTCTACCTTGCTTTATTCAGAAAAGGGCTGGGTTTTGGGGTTGATTTCATTCCAAAATCTAGTATGTGTATAGAAATTAGAGAAGTTCACATCAGAACTTGATCCATTTTTTTCCAAAGTTGGGGGGACTTTAGATCTAGGATCTTAGGATAGCTCATTTTAAAAATAAGGGCTGGCCAAAGATTCAGCTCCGAACTTTCCCAAAGTTTTGAAGGATGTTCTGGTTTGGTATTTTGGTTTGGGCCTGTCTCCAGTGGTAATGTTGTTTTAAAATGATTGTTGAAAGGAAGACTTAAACACTATAGTTTAGGCCAAAAAACGTGGACTAATTTAAACTGAAGAATTCTTTGCACACTTTAAATATCTCTTTAACCTTTTCAAATGAATACCATTTTTGCCCAATTCAAAAATGGAAAATTATTAGAAAATGCTATTTTAATTTCTAAATAGCCTAGATTGTATTAGGAAGAACTGAAAGGGAACATCTTACAAATAACTGCAGAAAACTGTATCCTTAAAAACAAGGGAGTGACCTGAGTGTGTGCAGATCAGAGTTGCTAAACTGAGCAATCCTGAAAACAGTTACATTAGAGCAAACATGGGAACAGAAAAATGGCCATACTGGATCAGACCAATGTTCCATCTAGCCAAGTATTCGGTCTTCTGTCTGGAGTCCAGAAGTCTATATAGCAATTTTACAGCCCTACAGACTGAGCCCTGTGAGCCTGGAGTTGGCTAGCACAGGCCAGCCACAGGGTTTTCTTTACTGTATAGACATACTCTAGGGGACTATGGACAATCAGAGCATATGTTAGAGCTGCCCTGTGGCTGCTCTAAGTTACACCAATGACTGGTTCAGCCCCAGAATTTGGGAGATGCAAAGGTACCTAAAGCTATTTTTGTTCCCCTGTGCCCAGCAGAGATACTGAAGGCCTAGGAACTGGCCCGATACTTGTAGAAATATAAACTTTGCACTAATTCTTAGCTTTCCCATTAGTATTTTGGGTCTGATTCAGAGAGTGCTGAGTTCCACAGCTCCCACTGAAATTAACTGCCGTGATTGGCGCTCAGCACCTCTCAGAGTCAAACCTTTATTCCCATCTGTGAAGTTAGTTTGCATGTTAATTTAATGGTTTGTAAAGAAACATTTCAAATTGGATCAAATACATCTTATCTATGAAGTTTTTACCAATTCCTAAGTCAGGAAAGAGACAACTATTTCTATAGCTCCCATCCAAAGCTATAAAGAGGCTTTCCATTTTGCCAGAAGTGTTAGTAGGGTGAGCAGAGGCCATGCACAGTGTAAATGTGGTTCTGCTAAAGTACAAACTCCTGGGGGAATAAACACAGACAGTATTAAATTGCTTTATCATTAGAAGTTCCCAGAGTACCATAATGATTGAGACAGCAGACGGGCTGGCAACAGCACAGAAGTAGGGAATGTATTAAAGCTGAAAAATGCAATAAACATTTTAGTCTGGTTCACATATCTATGCTCAGATGTGGTAATGTGTAACATGGACTGCTGTTCTGTGCAGCAACATGACTCGAAACTACTTCAGTGGCTACTGCAGGAGAAAGCTGCTGGCCTAAGGACCCCTGTTGATATATTGAGAGCATTTTCAAATGAATGTTCAGGAAAACATTTTTGTAGGAACATGGAGAATTAATTAATTCTCAGGAAAAACAAAACAAAAATCCTTGCAAATAGTGGTGTCTCATTCTGAGCACTATAAATCTAGGGAGATTTTAAAGAGAAAATAGGGAGCTTGATTATATGAAAAAAGAAATGTTTTTTTTTTCTTAGAAGTTAGAAAATCATTCACTTGGTGAAAAGATAGTATTGTATAAGTCATTGTGATCTTAGTGTTAATTTCTCCTCGCCTGTAACTTCTGTGTCTTAGTGTCCTGTGGCATTTTATAGACTAACAGACGTATTGGAGCATGAGCTTTCGTGGGTGAATACCCACTTCGTCGTATTCACCCACGAAAGCTCATGCTCCAATATGTCTGTTAGTCTGTAAGGTGTCACAGGACTCTGCTGCTTTTACAGATCCAGACTAACATGGCTACCCCTCTGATACTGTGTCTTAGTCATGTAGGCATCTGTGATGGAGTTCACTCACCAGAGCAGTGCCTCCTGCTGGCCATCTCATGGATTAGCTATCTTATCCGGCATGCCCTGTCCTGGTGGTGCCTCTTCCACTGCCTTCTCCGCGTGCAGACCCATCTCAGCACCGGAACCACAGCATCCTTTTTATGACTTGGCCCTCCAGCTGTGTCACCATCTATGTTTTCCCCTGCTGTTGAGAAGTATCTTCCAGTTCGATAGTCTAGCCACTTCCTCAGTGGCACGTGAGGGGACCTGGTCCCACACACTACTCCAGGTCCCAGCCCTGTAGATGGCAGCCTCCTGCTGCCTCTCCTTAACTTCTCTGCCAATACTGCTTCAGTTCCCTGGACCACTTCCCCAGGGCCCTGGACCACTTCCCTACTCTCTTCTCAGGGCCTCCAGTCAGCAAGTCCCAGCAGCCAGCCAGGAACTCCCTCTTGCATCCCTGGTCCCTGCCAGCAACCGCTCTGTCCAAGAGTTATCTTCCTACAGCTGACTAGAAACACAGTCTCTATTTCTTGCACTTCCTGCAGCAACTGACTATCTGTAGCACTGCAGCTGCTTTTATGTGAGCCCACTGGGCTCTGACTGGCTGATTCATACAGCCTTCCTCCAATTGGCTGCTTCCTGCATAGCCTCCCTAGACTGCTTGGAGGACTAACCTCCACAGCTCCTTTCTGGGACAGAGTGTGGCAGGCGCATGAGGGACTCTTCCACTCCAGTGTGGGACAAACACTCCATCACCACCTCATATGAAAGTACTTATCTGAATCTGAGCCTTAACCTGATTAAATTTAGCATTGATTTACAAGGACCGGCAATTGTGAGGAGGTAAGAACAGTGCACTCGCTTGTTAGGTGACCTATGTCAAATCACTTTACCCCTTCTGCCTTAGTTCCCCTGTCTGAAAAATATGTATAATAATGAGTGGAAATACTGCTGTCACATTATTTATCTAAGGCAGAACTGGAAGGTATTTTAGGGTGGCCACATAGAGCAATAGAGTTTATACAGAGCCCAAGACTTTTCCTGATCTTCAGAAATAATCTAGAAGTCAAAGCATCATTGGACAAAGTTATTTTACTTTTAACTGATATTCCACAGCTCACTGTAATAGCTTCTCCAACTTCTGTATATAGGCTGAAACCTTCTTGTCCGGGTCACTGATTTTCAAGGTGCTGACCATGTCCTAAGCTGGGCCTCTGAGATGCTCTAGTAGACACCTTCACTTTTCTGCATTTGGTACCTGCCACTCTTGTATCAGTTCAGTGTTGACTCCTAACCGACAGTCCATCCCTTCTTCACCAGGTGTTTTGACTCCTTGCACCCAAAAGTAACCTTGGACTTACAACAGAAGGCTGGCTCAGGATGGAGCTGCACCGTCTTTTCCACTGCTTGCCCCAGAGCCTTTGCTCATACATCAGGAGATACTGTGGTACCCAGGATTGGGACTGCTGGTCCAACAGCCCCAGCATGTCACCCACCATCTTAGCCTCCTTTTCTAAGGAAGTTGTCCTTTTATTTAACAACTCTACATCTGAAGCAAGGAGGGGTGGGGGAGCTGGGTTGCAGATGCTACCAGCTTCCACACATTATCTGCCACTTGGAACTTGTGAAGGTTCCACTGCTACCAGCCGCTTGCATAATGCTGCACAGGCAGCCTCCTTCCTCCTAAACATGCACCAGTCTTCCAACATGTATACAGCCATGATGCAAATTATATTTTCCCCAAATAACTTGCTTTCCCAAATTATTTTTTTTCAAGATGTGCTTACAAGGGTTATTAACCCAGGAACAATCCTAGACAAGCTCCCTGCCCTCCCCCGCAATGTAACCCTTCTGCTAGTTGGTATCAGCATTAAAAACAGATGGGTTCAAATATCCTCTTAAAATTAACAAACACCACTGGCTCAAACTGCTACCCCAATACCTGGGAAAGAACAAAATACCTGTCCTAAGTGCCTTGAACAGGCAATACTTCCCTTCTCACAAACATTCAGTCTGTGTTTAAAACAAAGACAACTTTATTAAGGGGCAGAGGAACAGAACATTAATTTGGAAAAACACACCAATAAATCACCAGTATGCTTATATGAATAGTAAGTAAAATGCCCACCCATGACATCTTTGGCAGTAGTCCCTTGCGTCAGTTTCCCCACCTACTAGAATAAGCATCTGATGGACAACTGTCCCTTTGACACCTCACTTCCCCACTTTTCCCCACTGAGACTGGGTAGTCACATGCCAGACCCAGGAGTGCACTCAGGCAGGGCCTGTCTGAAACCACCAGGGAGAAGGGCTGCTGGGCTTCTATGAAGTGAGGCGGTGCTGCTGGCTCTGTGCCATCTCTCACCGTCTCGCACGTGCTGTAGCCTTAGCTGCAATGTTGAGCCCAGGTCCTCAGGCTCCACCACCCAGCCAGCTATAGAGATTACAGCTCTGCTGGTGTAGAGTAAGGGTGCCTTGTTGTGGTCACTATGTTGCCTTTTCCCAAGATACTAGATCTAGATCAGGCACCTACCCAGCTCTTATGATCACAGCTCTAGTAGCTCTGGGTTGGTGCCAAACCCAGGTCTCTATCAGAGTGCACTCAACTCTATCGTTATGTTGTAGAGTAGGTTCAATGGCATATGAGAAGCGTCAAACAGAGTCTTTGATACCAGGGATTCACCCACCTCTTTCAGCTAGGGTTTCTTTCCTTCTCCTTCTGTGATTGGCTTATTTCCCTGTGGTGTCACACAGAGGTGTTGTGGTAAGGGGAACTCCTCACTAAGAGCATATTAAGTACAGCTCTTCTGCCATTTGTTTATACTATAAGGATACTAACATTTCATTACCCCTCCACCCAAAATTTAATTGAGTTTTAATCAAAACACTGGGAAGGCAGGTAAATAAGCAGATAAGATCTGCTCATTCAATCTTTTCCTCTGGTTCACCAGTTCATGTCAGTAGAGAACTCCTCCCTGTAGCTGTCAGAAGCACTCGTATTCATAAATCACAAAGACTTGACTGTACCTACAACCAAAATCATTTATCCATTATGAAATTTCCATTCACTTTGTCCTTACAAACTAGTGTACCTGGTTTTCTTTTAATGTGATCTAACCCTTCCCTTATAACTTACTGGCTCATATGGTTACTAAATATTAAACCACATGGACCGACCAATACATTGACTTTGTTGTGACAGATAAATATATTCATAGGCCAATTTGAAGGGAGCTCAAACGCACCATATGAAAAAACAAAACAAAACAAAACCCTGATTCTTCACATTTTACTAACACTGTATAGTTTGGAATATTTCTTGCATGCTGTACAATAAAATATAATCATTAAGGATCTTGCATTTCTGTTCCAGCTTGCACACTAGAGGATTGAAAACCCTTGACAAATTGATACACACTAGACACCAGGATCATGCCATCCAGCCCTGAAATGAAATGCAACAACTCTTTACAGTGCACAGAATCCACACCACCTGAAAATAGGAAGTGAGGAATATTATACTACATTAAATTACTGGGGAAATCATGGATAAGACATTATGATCCAGACTGTAAGAATCCAGAAAATAACAGTACTATGAGATTTTAATGATCATGCGTGGCAAGGACTAAAGTTTTAATCACCACCAGTTACACTGAGTCTAGACAATGTCATTGCATTCTCTGAAGAGGCACAAAGGGAAGAATGCAACCTACTGATTAGGGCCCTACCAAATCCATGGCCATGAAAAACACATCACGGACTGTGAAATCTGGTCTCCCCTCATGAGATCTGGTCTTTTGTATGCTTTTACTCTATACTATACAGATTTCACAGGGGAGACCAATGTTTCTCAAATTTGGAAGAGTTGCAGGGGGGGTCGCAAGGTTATTTTAGGAGGATCGTGGTATTGCCACCCTTACTCCTATGCTGCTTTCAGAGCTGGGTGGCCAGAAAGTGGCAGCTGTTGTCCAGGTGCCCAACTCTGAAGGCAATGCCCTGCCAGCAGCAGTGCAGAAGTCAGGGTGGCTAAACCATACCATGCCACACCAAGCCTGACTTCTGCACTGTTGTCTTCAGAGCTTGGCATCCAGAGAGTGGTGGCTGCTGCATGGTGGCTCAGTTCTTCAGGCAGCACTGTAGAAGTAAGGGCGGCAATACCATACTATACCATCATTACTTCTGTGCTGCTGCTGGCAGTGGCTCTGCCTTCAGAGCTGGGCTCCTAGCCACCAGCCACCACTTGCCAGCTGCCCAGATCTGAAGCCAGTGCCACTGTCAACCACAGAGCAGAAGTAAGGGTAGCAATATTGCGACCCTCCACACACACAACTCCTTTTTGAGTCAGGACCCCTACAATTATAACACCATGAAATTTCAGCTTTAAATAGCTGAAATAATGAAATTTACTATTTTTAAAATCCTATGACTGTGAAATTGACCAGAATGAACAGTGAATTTGGTAGGGCCCTATTAAAACAACAAAATTCCTGTAGCTGCCAGGATACTCCTTAAAGGTCTGCCATCCAAGCACTAAATGAGCCCAACACTTTGTTCTTTGAGACCCAAAATGATCACATGACTCTGTATGGCGACAGGAGCAGCAATATGAGATATAAAACAACTCCAGACTGAGTTGAGTCCCACCTAAACAACTAGTAGAGTAAGAACCAGAAATCAGAACTAGCCAGGTGTTTAACAGAAAAGAATATTATGGGAGAAGGGAACAGGGAAAGGACTGTAGCTACTAATAAGGTAACTATCAGGTGTGACAGACTCTTGAAACTTTTGTCTCAGGGATTTTTCAGACTCCTCAGCTTTGGATGGACTTTACAATATTATTTGCATTACTACACTGATTCAAACTAATACTGAGTGAAGCATTTAAGATGTTTTGCTGGTGGGCAAACATCTTGTTAGAACATGAAGCATCTTTTGGGAGTACATTTTTTATGTCCTGGTATAATATGATCAAAACACTGTTAGAGATGTGTGTCAGAAATGTCTACGGTTAAGACATATTCTTGCTATTATATCTACTAAACATCTAAACCTGTCAGGTTACAGGGAAATCCAAAACCTATATTTTACACTTGAATTAAATGCGAAAGTGAAAATTGACCACTGGTAACATTAAGTTTGACAATTCTGGTACATATAAATCATAGCAGAGTGGTTTCATTCACCTATGCCATCAAGCACATCCTGATATAATCTATTGAGAAATAGAGTGTCATACTGTATCTTAAAAGCCATTTCAACTTACTAAAATTGGTTTATTTGTTTTGTGTAACAGATGAGCTAGCTGATTGTGAATCTGGGTTTTTTCTGCTTCAAGTTACATATACAAAAAAATCTGGGTTATAACTGGTATCCATATGTTCTTTGGAATAAAATATATGACCAAAGACACAAAACCAAATACTTAACAAATGTAAGCTACCAGGCCTCCTGAACTGTGGTGAAATGTAGCTACTAACCTGAAAAGACAGCCATATGGGACTAAAAACTGTGTATAAAACATTGAAATCCAGTCTCATCCATTTCCTTTGCTTTCTTTTATTAGTTGATTACTGTGACAGGGTAGTTTGTCACCTTACTCTGTGGAGTTTAGGGGTCAGTCCATCCCCCTAGAAATGGGAATGTTACAAACTCCGAAGGAAAAACAAACTAATCTAGAAGAAATTTTCTACATTATGTAGATGTTATCTGACACCTACTGAAACCAATGGAGAGACTCCTGTTGATGTCACTGAGCATTCAGTTGAACCTGTAACATTTATTTTATGCAACAATAAGATTTGCAAGATCAGATGCAAAAGTATTGTACTTCCACCCTGCTTTCTCCGGTCTTTTGACCTTCTTTTTGTACTGCATGTTGTACATTTGTTTTTGCACTATATACATATATATTGCTCAAGAAACCAGAGATGACTGGAACTTGAAACTAGCTCCAGGCCTCATGGAATGCCTGATAGTTCACTAGGTTAAAAAACTTAAGAAATCAGTTGTTGGCACTGCATGAAAGTAGTTTAAATCTGCTTGGGTTTTACCAGTCATTCATTTGGAGTCTGTTAGGTAGGATCCTTTTTTTGTTGGTTGTATATAATTCAACATTTCAGTGAATTAATTGAGGGTTACATGCCAAAAAATGTAAGCCACACACGCACTTTTGCTATCTTTATTCTGAAGGAAAATGATTGCAGCAATCATCTATTTCTCTTAGATTCTCTACTCTGTGACATGTGGACAGTTTCAAACCCATCTCCTTAAGTAGGCAAAACTCCCATTGGCTTTAGTGAAAACACTGCCTGCATCAGGAATGCTATGATAGAACCCTTAGAGGATTTCTTTCATTGTTTGTTAATGATATTATCTGATTCAGGACAAAGGATAACTTCACCTCCCTTCCTTAACTGATTCTTCATAAAATATTCTGTATCCTCCCCATGTGTATCATTCTATATCAGTCAAACTCTGGTTTCTTGAATGAAATTTTTATCTGTAATTACATGTTGATATCAGCATGCTCCTTGGAGCAATCCTTAATTGATGTGAGCTCATTATCAGTGGTTTTCTTTTCTTCTTCCTCAAGTTCCTCTCAATACTGCCATTAACTTTTCTGAGATCTGCTGAGGTCCCCTTTCCTTTAGGGTCTTAAACATCCCTTTGTGGTTAATCATCTCTTTTGCACTGAAATCTCTCTTTATCCAGTTCTTCTAATGGTTCCACCATCTCTTTTAATTTATTCACTTTCTAAATGCCTTACCTGCTAACAGGCTGACAGCTGCCGCCATTATATGCATCACAGCTAGGTACCTGTTATTTCATTCACAGTCCAGTGAGGGATTTTTCTGTAAGAGTTCAGAATTGAATTCTGCCTGATTCTCTCTTTCTGAGTTGACCATTTGCTGTGACTCATCTGTTTTATTTTTTCCTTGTTAATGCTTATTATAACATTTTTCTATGACCATATTTTGTTTTGAAATAATTAGACACTGCATATAGTTAGAACACATGAAGTGTACCAGCTGGAATGAAATGTAAATGTTGGTTCTATTTCAATGCCATTCAGGGAGGTGCATTGCCTTAACTTACATTAATGAGAGACGCATGCATAAATAGGTTGGTGCAAAGTGGCTTACATCAACCTAACTTTGTAGACCAGTCCTGAGTTTGCTCTCCTATTGCTTTTGGGAGCTACTGTCAGGGTGCCACACCCTTCTCAATCCCCTCACATTCAGAAACATAAAGCCAGATTCTGCTTCCCTTCCTCCCACTGAATTTTACATTACTCCCATCGAAATCAATGGGACTGCCTGAGGAGTATGTTACTACTCAGAGTACTTGAGTACAAAATATACTGTAAGGATCTGCCCTGTACAATGCATCTTTTCGTCAAGTATTGAATATTCCTGTTGGAGCAGATGAGATAGGTAATATGCCCTATTCAGAACATTTAGCTACAAACACAGTGTCATAGCTTCCTACTCAGATTTGAACCTTAGAGTTCAGAAACTAAGACGCCAGCATGAAACCTCCAAGCCCAATTCCCAGCTTGGATCTGATAGCGCTGCCACCAGCCAAAAATTCCAGTGTTTGGCTCACTCTGGTCTCCCCAAAACCTTCCCTGGGGGACCCCAAGACTCAGATGCCCTGAGTCTTACCACAAAGGGAAATAACCCCCCTCCCCTTGTCTTCTCTTTACTTCCTCCCCAGGCTTCCCCTCCGTGGGTTATCCTGGAAGATTACTGTACTTAAACTCCTTGAATTACAAAACAGAGAGGGCAATTTACCTTCCCCCCTCCTTCTTTTTCCCCCTCCCAGTCTTTCCCTGAGAGAGACCGTAATCCTGGCACAGGGATTTCTGTCCCCTAGAGCCTCACTTAGAAAAGAAAATCCAACAGGTTTTAAAAAGAAAAGCTTTATATAAAAAGAAAGAAAAGACATAAAAATGCTCTCTGTATCAAGATAACAATATACAGGGTCAATTGCTTAAAAGAAAAATATGAATAAACAGCCTTATTCAAAAAGAAATACAATTTAAACATTCCAGCAACTACACACATGTAAATACAAAAAAAAAAACATTAAAAGCCTATTGTTTTTCTACCTTTGTACTCACAACTTGGAAACTGAAGATTAGAAGCTTGAAGATAGAAAGATCCCTCTCATAGCCGAGAGACAGACCAGAGACACAGACAAAGGGACACACACCCAAACATTCCCTCCCTGAGCTTTTAAAAATCTTGTTTCCTGATTGGTCCTCTGGTCCGGTGTTTGGTTCCCTTTGTTAACCCTTTGACAGGTAAAAGAAACATTAACCCTTAGCTATCTGTTTATGACACACAGTTATTCCTGAAATTTATCTCAAGCAATGGCACCTTGCCAGTCAAGTTAAAGCTCTAAGGTCATCTCTCTTCCTTCTGTCTGAGAACCCACTCAAAAGTGCCTCTAAAACAAAGATATGGCAGATTCTGAGTGAAATCATGGTGAGATCCAAGGGGATTTGTAACTTCTAGAATGCTTATGACTTCATTCTTTACAAAAAGAGCTAATGAAAAATCTTTCAGTGTAAGGTTAGTAGGTAAACTGAACCGAATCTTGGGCTCTTAGTCACTTACTTAATTTGGAAAGGTCTCTCATTTCATATTTGTATGGGATGCAATACTGGACATTGTGGCAAATTAATTACTTTACCAGGATGTGAGAAAATTCACTGTTATCTTAAAATTGCATTAGCATTACATTTGTGACTCATGGCCCATGACCAGTATGGCACTGAATTCTGAATGATGCCTCCAGGAATAGCAAGTTTAGCTGCGGTCGTAAGGTCAGGGATGAAATAGACTTGGCTAAGAGTGACGTATTCTTGCAATAAACCTCTGTCTACATGAACAAAAAAAGCCATGTTTTCAAAACAGTTTGCAGAAATGCCTCCCTCTGACCTCCCCAACAATCCAGAAATTCATGCCAGTGTTGTGCTGCCAAAATATCAACACGAAGCTACCTCAGAAAATTTCCATGGCAGACAGGGATCAACACAACATTTAGAGAGTGAAATACTCTTCATTCCACTTCCGTCCTATTCCCCGTTCTTACTCTTCTCCCCACTCCACCTGGGAGCAGGCAGGGACCAGCAGAGAGAAAGGTGGTGCATTGGTTACAGGTCCCCCCAATGCAATACAGCAGCATCTTGGACCATCTTCTCTCCTTCTCCTGAGCTGCATGGCTGAGGAGGCTGCCAAAAGGTAGTTTCATATCCACTTTGCATAAGTAGCAATGGCTACAGAAAGAGGAAGGCAATGGAGACCAAGACCTGGTTTACACCTAAAACTTAGGTGGATCTACCTACATCACTCAGGGCTGTGCACATTTTCACACCCCATGTGACATAATTAGGTTGACCTAAACCCTACTGTAGACACAGCTAGGGCACTGAAAGAATTATTCCATTGAGCTAGCTACTGCTCGTTGAAGGGGTGGATTTACAACAGTGATGGAAAAACCCCTTCTGTCTACACTCACTCTGCATCAACCATAGTACATCCACCCTGATTCAACGCCGTTCAGGGAGGTGGTGTTATTTCATCGCCATATCTGGGCACTTATATTAGTGGGAGACCAATTTTGAGTGTAGATACATTCATAAATAGGTCGGTACAAGGTAGCTTACATCAACCTAACTTTGTAGTGCAGACCAATCCTGAGTTTGCTCTCCTATCACTTCTGGGAGCTACTACCAGTATGCCACTGCCTTCTCAACCCCCCTCACATTCAGACAAGCTTAAAACCCACCATCTAGTCTTTTGTTTCTTCTCATGCTGCTGTTACAGTCTGTATATCTCTATACCTTCTCTCTGCTCATTAAAATGTGATGATAAAAAACTCTCAAAAGAGCAAAGAATAGCAGCAGCATGAGTCTTATTCCCACAGCTTTGTTAACTATCTTCCCAAGCTGCCTCCACTGAGCTCCCGGGAACATGATGCATCTTTTGCTGTTGCTCTGTTGACCTCTGACACTGAGCTGCTGCCCAGTAAACTTTCTCCTAAAGAACAGCATGGTGCCACAGCTGGTTTAGAACCTAAGAAAGTCAGTTCTTTGAGTAAACAGGGTCCAGCTTTCCTTTGTCCTTTATAGAAATAATAAATCCAATAGTTTTTCTACTTTATTGTCCACTGGCCAGTGTTCTCAAAGACTTATATTTAGTGCAAAATGCAATATGGATAGGAATTAACACCTACAGAAGCATTCAATGCAGTGGAATATATTCTGTTAATGCACCTACCATACATACTGTTGCACCCAGCTGAGCAGGTCAGGAGAAGTACAATAATTTCAGAAGAAGAAAACCTTTTCTTTTTTGCTGCTTTTCCCACGTCCTCTCCCTATTATCCAACTACTCCCTCCTACAGCAGTAGGAAAGATACTGTAATACTAACATTTTCAAAGGAGATTAAGGGAATCCGGTGTCCAGCTCCCACTGAAATTCAATGAGAGCTCAGGCTCTTAGGGCTGGCTTTAGGAACTATAGGGCCCGATTTGGCAGCGGTCCTGGTCTTTGGTGGCACTTTGGCAGCTGGTCCTTCACTCGTTCTGGGTCTTCCGCAGCACTGAAGGACCCACCGCCGAAATGCCATGAGACTTAATGGAGTTCATGACTATATCTTTTTAGTTTCCCTTTTGCTCAGCAGTCATTAAACCCCTAAGCTATGAACACAGCAGCCATTTCATCTAAAAATTCTCACTCTTTGTCTTGAAGAGTTAATTTATTCACAGTCTCTTGACTTTTACTTATGGCCACTTTTCAGGTTTTTGACACATGTTGATTAGCGCAGGTAGTTCTAGCGCAGGTAGTTCTAACATCCAGCATGTCAGAGTTTCCTTTTGAAGTTCACTAAGCTATACATAGGCTACGAAGAAATCAATTTTTAATTTTTTATAATTTAGATAGATAATATTAATGTTTATTTTTAGCACTTTCCCTACTTTTATTTATTTAAATTTTCACACTTGTAGGAAATAATGGATGTGTGTGTCAGACAACGGGGAGGTCAGACAATAATTATATAATGGCAGTAGATCTTAAAGCTAAAACACACATTGCCAACCTCAAATGTCACAATATATAGAGCAAATATCCTTAAATCAAACTCTAATACGTTCTCAAGTGGCATTTTTCTTACTTTGCCTATACAGATACCTTTTGATTATTATTGATGGAAACATTTTTTTTATTCGTTTGTGTGTGTATGGCAAAATGGTATATAGTTATGGACATTTACCAGTAAAAATCTCATCTTTCCAGGCCTACCTATAAAGTGTGTACTTGTGGTCGATCACATTTTTATTTTAGAGAGAAGGTGGATGAGGTAATATCTTTTATTGGATCAACCTCTGTTGGTGAGAGAGACAAGTTATTAAACTCCATAGAGCTGTTCTTCAAGTACATTACAAACACAATTTTTATTTAGTCATTTTTATCAATTTACTTCTTTCCCTTTCCATGGCATGAGAAGCTTTTATTGATTAAATAATTCAGGTGACCTGACCTGAATTTTTGCAGGCAAATAGCAATTCTTATGACTCACCAGAAGGGAGTTTTTAATTATATTACTGCAGTAATGAGAATTCTACAGCCGCTAGCCTCTACTTTACTAGTGATTATCTTCTATACTACACTGGCATCCAGTGGCAGGTTCATCATAATACATATTTTTAAAGGAAAGAAACTACTGAATCCAGACTATCCTATGAAACAACTGTCTGTAGCCTATGAGGAAAATGTTTGCATTTTCTGTACCTGCTCTAGAAAGAAAACTAGATCTGCAGCTTGAAGAGATGAACCTGAACTCATAAAAGATTTGATACTGATCCAGAACCACACTGCGAATGCTATTTTGAAGTTTGTGGGTCTAACCTATTTCAGATTCGAGCTGAGACCCTGCTAAAAGATGCAATACTCTAGTCCTGCTGTCAGAAGGAGCAGAGAAGAGTCAGGGTTTGTTGTTGCAGTGGGTGGAGGGAAGAACAAATTCCAAAATATTTTGTGTGGAATAAAACTACAGAAGGTCAAATGCAATGAGGAATGCAGTCAGTATTCCTGCCTACTTAATGAGGTGGAAACTGCATGAAGCAAGCAACCTGTTTATAACAGGCAGATGGATTGTGACATAAATCCAAGACAGCTCATCTGCTCACAATGTAATCATTTTGTCTGAAGCCATTCTTAAAGAAACATCCTGAACATGAATGAACGTAAACAACATGAACTGGCAGAGAAGAGAACAGCTGTAACGCCAATGTCATGGATTCATAGATTCTAAGGCCAGAAGGGACCATTGTGTCCATGTAGTCTGACCTGGATAACACAGAACATAGAATGTCCCCCAGATAATTCAGTTTTCCCCCCTTTTATAAAATGGTCAGCTAAACAGTCTATCCAAAGTAACAACTATTGAATTACCAGGCAAGATGTAACACATTTCCCATGGAGGTTATCTTTCCTGCCATCTTCAGCCCTTGCACTCAGAAGCTCCGTTAATGGTAGTCAATCTAGCAATCCTTACCCAAAGCTCATTGAAATCATTGATAGTGTTTTCATTGACTTTGTTGGGCTTTGGATCAGGCCCTTACAGAGATGGGGAGCCACTGAATCAACAAATGACATCACAAGAAGCTATATAGTTGCAGAATTACAGTTCACGATGGTATCTGAGTTATGGCACTGTGTTCTCCTGAGATGAGGTCAGTATGAGTTGGGGCAATACTGTGGTGCAAACATTCCAATGAAACATCAACACATTACTTGACAAGTATATTGTAGGTCTTTTCAGTTCCATCAGACACTATCTCCTCTCTCCTGGCTGCTGAGAGGGAGGGAGTCAGGTCTCCTTTCCCCCCCCCACTTGGAATAATGGCAAGAGATACTGGAGGCTCTGATCCATTTGCTCAGCATTCCCTGTGTTGCTTTGTGTGTCAGGTCATGTGATAAACTGCTTGAGATCTGATCCACATCTGAGGCATGGGGCAACATTGTCCTAATAGTTGCCTACATAGTGGGGACTCATTCTGCATGTTCAGAAGGAGGAGGATGTGTTGTGCTTCCACAGCACCACCCTTGGTCTTGGACAGACTCTCCACAGACCCAGAGACCCCTGAGTGGGAAGGGCCGGGCTGATAATAAAGAATGGGGAGGACTGGGAGTGGGTTTGGGTGGATTGTAGCCATAGCCATTCCCAGCTCCACCCCAAGCCTCATGGAAAATACGTTGAAAAATTAATACAGCTCAAAGTGTATTCACTTTTCTGTAGCAATGCCTCCATCCTATGGAATGTCCCCTGAAGGGGGGTGCAAGGGAGGCTCACAGTGTGAGAGTCCTTGGTGGTACACCTCCGGTGGAACTGGGGTGCAGATGGGTAACAAGGTGGCGGTACAGGGCCCTCATGTTGGTTACTCTGTGTGTGACACTTCTAAGATTGGCTCAATGGTGAGGGAATGTGCCTAACTGGAAGAATTCCAGGCAGTTAACCTCAAGGTAAATGACCGTCTTGAGCACTAAAATTAACAATTTTGCTAGTTCAA
Source organism: Chelonoidis abingdonii (assembly GCF_003597395.2). Lineage (NCBI taxonomy): Eukaryota > Metazoa > Chordata > Testudines > Testudinidae > Chelonoidis > Chelonoidis abingdonii. The sequence goes on from NC_133776.1 coordinate 34,896,066, forward strand.
AATTTTGAGGAAATATACTAAGATCCTTTGAAATGGCAAAGAACTCTAAAATAGAATAACCCCTGATAGTCTCTTTATTGCCATGCAAGGAGAATATAATTAAAGAACTTCCTCTCAGAAGTAACTCATGATGTACTTTTGGGCTTAAAGTGATTTTTAAGATACAACTTCTAAACCAATAGCTGCTACTTCAAATATGCTGTTGTAATCATCTCTTTACACACATTCATAATATTGCAATATTGAGCATGCCTTTTTATTGCAATGAGTTACAGTCCTGTGGTCAATAAATTACTTCTCACTCACAGAATAAATCTGAATTAGCTCTCAAAGTTGACAAATTAATAAAGTCAAAATTTTTACTCTATATCACACATACAACTATAAATTTCATTCCACACTATATTTTATTGTTTAGAAAATATAAAGCCCTCATAATCTATACTGTATATGGAACAGTCTATTTCATCTTGACAGAATAAACAAAAGGGTAACTATGTTAATAGAACTTTTTTGAGGAGAACTCTAAGCTTTGTACCAGCTCACTATTACATTTCTAAGAGATGTTTCAGATCTTGTAAGGCTTCAAATTAGCTCTGAACTTTGTTATAGCAAAGGTTTAAATAATATCTAATGGGTATGTTTCCAGATCCTTTTAAATGCATTTTAGCTCATTCTCAGAGCCAATTAACAGAAACGACCTATTAAAAATAAAGATGCGGAGAACTACAAATAATTATCTTTATCTTTATGTAACCATAGAATTGACACAGGTGAGACATTTTAGGATAATTAGCCAGAGGTTGCTGAAAGAGAAATGTGTAGCCATGAATCCACAAAGCTTTCTCATTTAGGCAAGATCAGTGACACCAATTCTGTAAATGTTGTTTCTAGTGCCTGATCTAATTATCCTGATGTCCACAGTGCTGGGAGGAAATGAACTCACTTATCCAGGCTCTTAGTAAGTCAGCCTGTCAGGTATCTTTGCTTTCCATATGGCATTTTAACTCCTTGTAGAAAACAACACCTTCCCGCATGTATGACAGCAGACAGACAGACATACGCACGTTTTCACTGACTTCCATAAAGTTACCTAGAACCATACTTTGTGTTGGTGTAAAAGGGGCAAAATCCGGCCCATCATTTATGCTGTTATTTTTTAGCTTTCTGGGGGTCTCCGACTGAATTTCCCATGTTATTTTTGTAGGTAAAATCCCCAGCCCCAATTAACACAGGTTCTTACTAGAGTTCGTTTTGAATTTTTTTGACAAAATATTTAATTGAAACCATACATTTTTATGGCAAAACATCAGATTTAACAACATCTCCCCCATCCCTTGTGAGTGCTTGAACCACCAACCCTAAAGCCTATCTGACTGTCTCTCTGTCTTAAGGAATATTTAATTATTTATACAAAATAGTACAGCTCCAACAGGAGATTCTGAGAGAGCTGCATCCTAGAGTAGTCAAATAGCCTGGTGGTTTGGGCACTCCCCTGGGATGAGGGAGAAATTCATCAAAACTGATGTTTTCATGAACCTAAGCTATTCTGAGGTGTCTGGTTTTTTTCACAATTTTTTTCGAAGGATCTCAGTTTCATCCCAATGTGAAATGGAACTAAATGGTGAAATCTTGATGTTTTTCATTAAATGAAATTTTCTTTCTCTAGCCAGCCCTAGTTATCACATCATCACCAGAGGTTGGGGCCTGCCATAGAAGAAGAATCTACTTGAAGAGGCTGGCCCTTCAGGAAAGGACCAGAATGAGGTAAATTGGGTGTGGAGAACCTCACACTTCTTAATCCAAATATGGACAAAGTAGTTGGGAAGAGAGGAAGTGACAAGTGCTTTCTGCTAAGAGATGGGTGAGGAGTAGGGTCTGGATGGAAGAGGAGAGATGCGGAGGGGTGAGGTGATCATGAAGAGTTCATCTGTTGAGTACAGTGATGGTAGCTTTAAACTCCTTTCCTCCCACTCCAGATTGGACCTGGGGGAGTTGGGAAGGGATGATAGCTTGTCCAGGCAACATAATTCCTTTTGGATTTTCCACTGCAGTGGGGTGGATCTATATAGTCTGTATCAAACTATCATGGAACAGTCCATATGTATGAAATATTTATGGATTGGAGCCCATTTTGCTATAAAGAGAAACCTCCTCTCCAATATCTATCTTCAGTATTTATATGGCCCCCTTTGCTCTAGCATGCAAATGCTCAGACTCTTTAATGCCTTTATCCTCACAACACCCCTATGAAATAGGTAAGTGTTGTTATCCCTATTTAGACATGGAGAACTGAGGCGCAGAGAGACTAAGTCACTTGCCCAAGGTCACACAAGCAATCTGTGAGAAAGCAGGAAATTTCACCCAGGTCTCCCAAGTCCAGTGGTGCTGGAACAATTCTTATACTTGGGGCGCTGAAGGCAGAAACCATGTACAGTAAAAGCTGTTTTTATCTGGAACTTCACCAGCCAGAAAGCTCTAGAAACCAGCATTTCTGATCTTCATTGAAATTCCGGTTCATAGTCCGGTTGACGTGGGGCAGGCAGGGAGTTGGGGCATGGGAGGGGGTGTGATGTGCAGGCTCTGGGAGGGATTTTGAGTGAGTGAGGGGACTCAGGGCAGTGGGTTGGGCGCAGAGTGTCAGATCTGGGGGTTGCTCACCTTGGGTGGCTACCCGCAAGTGATCCCTGTTCTGGCTGCTCCTAACCACTGCACCATCCTTCTTTTCAACAGCATCACATTAGCCACTCATCTCTCCCTGATACTCTCCAGTAGGACCCTCTGATCTCTCCTCTGTCTCCCCACATAATCCCCTAGTGATTCCCTCCGACGTCCTTGTCCCCCAAGTCCTCCCTTACCTAGTCTACACAGAATTACAGGATTCACACATCTAACAACCTCTCTTCTGGGCCCAACTGCCATCGAACTTAATCTTTCCTGATCTGAGACTTGCACAGTGCTGCACGAACAGCACTTCTGACTCATGACATAACTGACTTAAAAAAAATAAAGCTTCATCACCTGTTACTAAAGTAGTGGATTTAATTACTGACAGACAGCTCGAATTATACTGATGCCTGCTATAAAGGGAAGGGTTTTGTTCCTCACGAGGAGATTCTGCTGAGAGATCAGTGAGATCCCAAACTGAAAATAACTACAAGAGCCAACCTTTTGTAAAGGAAATGATCTCGGTTCTTATAGAATCCCCCTGTTGGGACTTCCACTTGCACCAGTCTCTGATGTAGTAAGTTTGTAGCTAGAGCTGGTTGAATTATTCATAGTGAATAATCTGTCCAATGAATTTAGCTCTATTTTATATTTCTGCAGTTGCCTTCGCTCTGGAGTCCAATACCCTTAGTCATACAGAACAGTACCAGTCACTGAAGTCAAAGAAGCTACTCGTGGAGCAAGGTGCTTCCCAAAATGGGTAAGGGTATCAGAATCTGCTCCATAGCTCTTGGAAGCTGTTCACCCAGTAAATTCCATCTTGTGGGGGGTGACATGATTTGTGGAATGTGTCTATGTACAGATTATGAATTATGTTTGAGACTATGAACTCTCTGTATGTTTGAGCTCTTAAAATTATCTATACGGTATTGTTGCCTCATACTGTTTGTGCTAAGGAGACAGGGATGTCACCTGTCTGTCTCTGAATAGGATGGCTGTGAGAGACCATCAACACCTGAAAAGAGCTTGCCTAAACACAATAATAGGATGGCTGCAGCCTAGCTGAAACCAGTTTTCTCCAGCTTGTCTGCAGAGAGCTAGGGTGTTAAGGAGTAGAAAAATTTCTAGAAGGGGACAAAGAGGTGTTAGATCAGGGGTTTAAAAACACAAACAGAGGAAATAAAAATGGGTAAATAGGGGACCTGTTGAGTGCAGGACCAGCCCAAGCTAAGGGAAAATGGCTACGGGGCAGAAAAGAGACTCCAGGATTTAGAAGAGGAGCCTGACCTGGAGGAGTGAAATCCTGAAGAGAGGACCTGGAACCTTGAAAAAAACTAACCTAAAGCGAAAGAACACTCCAGAGTGGTGAGGAGAATGAGGTGGGGAATGGCATGTTGTACGTGTTCATTGTTTTACCTAGCTCTGTATACGCCTTATACTGGCTAAAGTACAGAGCAATTGTTTTAGAAAACCTTTTGCAAAGTTTGTGTCTATTTGTTTCAACTATCATGTGTCCCTGAAGGGGTAAACTAGAAACCAGGGTGCTCACAAGAGTGGAACTCTGGAAAAGAGTGTGCTTAAACTACTGGTAGTCTATCCTTCTCATTGTTAAGGTAAATAGATTGAACTCCTTGAGTCAACCACTACAAGGTAGGTTTTCTAATCTTAATCATTCTCGTGGCTCTTCTCTGAACCCTTGCCAATTTATCAACATCCTTCTTGAAACGGACACAGTAGTCCAGCAGCAGTTGCACCAGTACAAAATACATAGTGAAATAACCTCTTCACTCCTACTTGAGATTCTCCTGCTTATTCACTGAAGGATCACATTACCCCTTTTTGCCACAGAATCACCCTGGGGCTCATGGTCAGCTCATTATTTACCAGGATCCCCAACTCTTTTTCAGAATCACTCCTTTGCAGGATAAAGCCTCCAATCCTGTAGTACAGCCTACGTTGTTTGTTCCGAGATCTATACATTTACATTTTGCAATACTAAAACACTTATTGTTTGCTTGAGCCCAGTTTACCAAATGATCCAGATAATTCTGAATCAGCGACCTGTCCTCCTGATTATTTACCACCCCCCCCAATTTTTGTGTCATCTGCAAACTTTATCAGTGACAATTTTATGTTTTTTCCTCTTATATTATAATTAATTCAAATGTTAAATAGTGTAGGGCCAAAAGCCAATCCCTGGGGGCCCCACTAGAAACTCACCTGTTCAGTGATGCTTCCCCATTTACAACTACATTTTGAGACCCATCAATTAGTCAGCTTTTAATCCATTTAATGTCTACCATGTTAATTTTATACCATTCTAATTTTTTTAATCAAAATGTCATGCAGTAACCGGGTCCAATAGATCACAGAAATCTACGTATGCTACATCAACACTATTACCTTTATCAATCAAACTTGTAATTTCATCAAAGATGATATCACTACAATCCGTTGCACATTCACATCACTCCTAGAAATCTCTTTCACAGCTTATTAGTAATTTTTTAAAAACTTGCATTTACAATTAAGAAATAAAACTGAAAAGGCTGGAGGGCAGATGAGGACACTTTTACATGAGACAAAACCTCCTCTAATTGGGACTAACAAGATGGGTGCCAGTCATCATCCTGACACCTTTCCCTATATCAGAGGGGTAGCCGTGTTAGTCTGGATCTGTAAAAGAAGCAAAGAGTTCTGTGGCACCTTATAGACTAACAGACGTATTGGAACATGAACTTTCATGGGTGAATACTCACTTCGTCGGATGCATGGGACAAAGTGGGTATTCACCCACGAAAGCTTATGCTCCAATATGTCTGTTAGTCTATAAGTGCCACAGGACTCTTTGCTACGTTCCCTATATGTAAGTCTCCTGCCATCCACACTTAGTCTGCTTTTTCCTTTGGTCCCTCGGCTCTGAACCTGCAACTGAAAGCATGTGGCTGGACTAATGCATTGGTGCAAAGCCCCTTAAAATAAGGGGGGGGCACCACATGGGTGCAGCAATCTGCTCATACAATATCAATTTCAGGATTGCTGCCTGGAAATGCAAACACCCTTTGGTTTGGACAAGATCTTCCTATACGCCTGCCTCTTTTTCATTTGGGGGCAGAAAAACGATAACAAGAAAGTTATAGTAATGCCAGAGAAATTCTAACAGTCTTTCATTATGTATGCAAGCTGAGAAAAACATATTAATGTATATTATAACCGAACTTGGGTTATTTGTGATTAATTTACAATTAGTCACAAAAGTGAGTTTTTGAAATAAATTGCTGAGTTTAAAGTATTTGGGGTAGTGTTTCAGATTGCCTAAATGGACTAAATTTAGTGGGCCAAATGTATTCCCTGGATAACTCTACTGAGGTCAATGAAGTTACACTGTGGCTGCATTTGCCCCACAATAGCTACTTGGTCGCACTTAAAAAATAATCATGAGGACAAACATCAAAATCCATCATCTTTCACAGCCCAGGAAAGGCACCCAAGTGTAAAACCCTCTCAGTCAGGAAATCAAATTCCTGCAAGGAGGTAGAGCTCCAGAGTCTGAAATGTCTCCTTTTTGTCAATACACTGCAGAGTACTAGCTTTGTTAGCTCACAGCATCACATCTAGTAGCTAATGTGCATATTCAGACAAAGATCTTCAATACCCTAGCATCAAATGGAGAAATTTCTGTTAAAGAACTAGCTTTACTTAGCTCTGCTTGTGTGTCACACATAAAAGCTAAGAAGATCAATTAAAATGTCTGTGGCTCCTCTTGAACAGATAATTACACCATGCTAATGAAATATATGCCCTGGACTGGATGGAGTTGATATGTTTGGTGTGACATTAGTAACTGAACTATGGGTCTAGCTGGAACAGAACTGTGAGCAGAACGCTTTATGCTATGCTACTACCCTACTCTAAGACATGTATTTACACATCAGCCCACATAGTGGCACAGTAGATTAAGAAATCGCTCTGCAGTTAAATGGCAACGGCTTCTTTCATGGATTTGAGATGGGTGGGTGTGATGTTCCCCTTTGGTGTTGTCTGGACTGGTGATCTGCTAGGTCACTCCAGTCCTTGACTCTGGGAGCCAGCCTTACCCTGCTGTTCTGTGAGAACCCCCACTCCTGGGCTGTTCACACACAGTGTCTGGCATGTAAGCTGCTCCCAGCTACTTGCAAGCGAATGACACTAGCCAATATCTCCAGTCCCAGACACAACCCTAGGAACCTCTGTCTTGCAGTGTCCAGTCATGCCCACTGGATACTGCAAGCTTATATGAGTTCGTCAATTTAACAAAGAAATTGATATGTACCAGGCTTGTTATCCCAAAGGGAGTCTCTGACACGCTTCAAACCAAATGCACTGCTTCAGGTAGAGTAAACAAACACATTTATTAACTACAAAGATAGATTTTAAGTGACATTAAGTGACAAGCAAAAAGTCAGAGTGGTTACCAAAATAAAATAAAAGATAAGCACGCAGTCTAAATTCTCACTCTATTAGACTAGACAACATCTAGATTAAGCAATTTTTCTCACCCCAGTGGATATTGCAGTCCTTAATATACAAGCTTGTTCCTTAAACCTGGGCCAATCTCCTCTGTTGGAGTCTTGTCTTCTTCTCAGTATCTTAGTTGCTTGCAGCAAAGGTGGGGGTGAGCGAAGGGCCCCGTATGTGTCCACTTTGTCTGTTTTATACCCTCAGTCCATGTGCTTGTGGAACACAAGTCCAGGCATATCTGGGGGGCATTGCTAAGTCTCTCCAAGCAAGGATGAGCAATTCCCCTGGTGTGGCCTCATGCAGGTGAGTCATTGCATTGTAGCTCCCTTACTGGACAATGATTGTTGATGGGTTGTTTGACACTCTGCCTGGGTGTCGATTACTTTCCTTGCTGTTGCCTCTGGGGAACTAATATCTGGCTGATTCCCCAATTTACCACCATACAACATAATTCTCACAACTTCATATGCATTAATAATACATATATATGGATAGAGGAATGACTTTCAGAAAATCATAACATTTCCCCTGATAGCTTACAAGGCATACTTCATATTTAAGATCACAATTATATGAAAATGAGGAATATGGGGGTTACAGTACACTCCCCCAAGGTATAGAATGTCACAGTGGGAGCCTAATCAAAGCCCACTGTATGTCGCAGAGTGCATTGTTGTGGTTTTATAGGCAGACGGCTTCTCTTGCACCCCCTCTACTAAACATGCCACAAAACACCCAATACTTACCTTAGATGTCTTCAAGTCATGCTCCTTATTCGGTGACCCCTACTGAGACTGGGTGATCCTCTTTGTTCCCCTCCAGGTCCACAGTGGGCACCAGTGAAGAGATCTGTTCCCTACATGTACTTTAGAGGGAGGGCCACTGTCATAAATAGATAGCTAAGGGTTAATGTTTCTTTTACCTGCAAAGGGAACCAAACACCTGACCAGAGCCAACTCAGGAAACTGGATTTTTAAAGCAGGGGAGGACCTCTGGAGGGGTTTGGCTTTATCTGTGTCTTTTTGTTTCTTTCGTCTATGAGAGAACAACTTTTCTTTCTATCTCCAAGCTTCTTTCTACCTTCTGTTACCAAGTTGTAAGTACAAAAGGAAAGCAATAGGGTTATATGTTAGTTGTATTTACATGTGTGTACTGCTGGACTGGTTTAACTGCTATGCTTCTGAATCAGACTGTTTATCCTATTTCTTATGAGCAAGCACCTGTATTGATTCTTGAATGCAGAGTTTAGATTTATATGTATTTTCTTTCTTTTTATATAAGTTTCTTTTTAAACCTGGTTGAGATTTTGGTTTCTCTGGTTAAAGCTACGTCCGAAGGGAGGGAGAAAATCTCTTTGGTCTTAGCTTGACTAGGTTTGAATGCATAGCCTCAGGGGATGAAGAAGGGGGGAGGTAAATTGCCCTTGCTGGTTTGCATTCAAGGAGTTTAGTACAGCATCGCTCAGGCTAACCCAGGGAGGGGAAGCTGGGATGAGATACACGAGGAGACAAGGGAGGAGCTTGTTTTCCCGTGTGGAGACTCAGGGGTCTGGTCTTGGGGATCCCCCAGGGAAAGGTTTGGGGGAGACCTGAGAGTTATCAGGGCTCTGAATCTGATTGTGGCAGCGAGAAAGACCACAAGCGGTAATTTAAGCTTGGAGGTTTCTTGTTAGCTTCTCAGTTTATGAACGCTAAGGTTCAAATCTGAGTAGGAGGCTATCAGAGCCACAGCCCTGCCCAGACTTCTAAAGATCCTGGAATTCAGGATATACCCAGCTCAGGGACAGTGAAGCTCCATTCTCCTTAGAATGGTAGGAATAGAGCCAATGGCGTATTCCTCTCAATTGCATACTAGGAAGGAGACTCCATAATCCACACTGTATGTTGGATCTGTTGGGATAGTTTTCCATTTGTTTCCATAGCTGCTGTACTAAGTTTTATCTTACTTCCACAGCTGGTTCACTGAAGCCTAAATTTGATGACCTTCTGCTGTGAAACCCACCAGTTTTCATAGGCTTGCCCTGGATGGAACCGGATGATTGGGAGATGACCAGGAGACTGGCTGAGCTGCTGGGGTACTCGGAGGTAGGAGGAGGAATACGAAGCATATAATCTCTTTTCTGTATTTACAGCAGGTTGTGAGAGTAGTTTGTCTGTGTGGGGTCGGGTGTGCCAGTGTTGTTCATTTAGAGACTTTTGACCTATTTATTATAATTAGGGCCCTTCATTTTCAGTCTTTATTTAATTTTTCCTGGGAATTTATCAGTGTTTATTAATACAACAAAAAACAGATGAAAATCAATAGAAAACACTATTAATAATTTTACTGGGTAAATATTTTTGTGGATGGAAGGATGGGGAAAAAAGTATTCAGTAGATTAATGCTTTCATGAATGGAATTCAATGTGGTTTGCTGCAGAACTAAAAGAGAACTGAAAAAAGTCACCTCTGAATTTAAGAAAACAATCTCTCTCTAATTCCCAAACTAAACTTTTCATTTGAATAAACAGTTTACTGTTATAGACTAAGAACTATTAGCTTATAAATATTTACATTTAATACTTGGGCCACACCCTTTGCAGCACATACACTCAACTTCATCCTTTTTTCCTATTTTTGTTTTTTTTAAACTTTCAAATACTTTTTTGTGTTCTGAAATGTATTTTGGTACCGATTGTTGTTTTCTTCCCATTTTAGTGTGTCAGATCTTTAAACCATTCTCTACTAACATCTTGAAATGTGTACGTGGTGGGCATGAGATTGATAAATACATTCAGATGCGCACGCACTTCAGAGCTTGAACGTATGCCTGTTTATTTATTGTGCGTGTCTTCTAAATTAACACATAGCCTTACTTCAACAGGCAGCTTTGCATATACACACAGACTAATGTATTATCGTAATGCATATCAAATGCAATATATTGTATTTTCGTAATAAAACAAGCTATTTTTATATATTTGAATGATACAAAAGTAGAGTGAAAATTGGAAAAAAACAAATACTTTTTGTAAAACCCAGGATTTTTTTAGTAAAAATTATAATATATTTATCCAGCTCAAACTAGATAAACATAATGGTTCAGCTAGGTTTTATCTGGAGTCATTTTCTGAAGCCCTCACTCATATTGAGTGGAGCTGGTCCAATTTTCTACGCAATTTTTATTTTGGAAAAAACAAACAAACAAAACAAAACCCACAAAAAAACTGACCAGAAAAATGTTGAAAAAAATGAATCCCCTCTCCCAGTGCTAATGTAGCATCCTGCTCAGTTCCACTAAAGATAGAGACATCACAGGTGGTGTAAAGCATTACTCAACAGACTCCAGTCCTTTGAATTTTGTTGTTTATTCTGACCCAAAAGCCAAAGCAAGATTCTGGGTGTACAAAATCAACTCACATTGTAATCTGTTCAAAGGTTCTGTAAAGATGAACCAAAATTATCCCATTTCTGATGCATCCAGCATCAAAACACCCTTTTTGCCTGCAAGCCATTCTCACAGATCTCTATTTTCTGCACCTGAAATAATTTTTAAATAATAAACATTACAAGTGAATCCTCTAGGTGGAGCTAAATCCATATTAACCACTACTCTATCTTTGAAGAAGCACAATGAAAAAGGATACTTTTAGCTTTCAATTAGTGTATTTGTGAATTAAAGCTCCAAATCTAGAGGCTGTGTGTCCTTTCAGTATTTATATATTCATAGGTACACTTATAGTCCTCCTTACTGTATTAATGAAAAGTAAAGGGCTAAGTTCTGCTCTTAGTTGCATAGACATAACTCCCATTGAAACTTAATGCAGAATTTGTTCCACTATGTGAAATGAGTGTGGTTGTTTCAGTCGAGTTTCCAAGGGACTGATTCATTCATAGGAATGAAATGTTATGTTGGATGGTGCTCATAGCTGCAATCAGGTGAGTCTTTAATCCAGACACAATGACAGATCTTGTTAAAGTCAGTGCATGTGCCAATCATTCTTTCAGATTCAAATGCAAAGAGCAATTAAACCCCTTATATAGCAGAGACAGTATAAACAATGGAGGGACTGCCCAAGGCTCATGTCAGGTCAGAGCTATGTTGAGTGGATTGACGGGGATCTCTGACTGCAAGCAGGGTGCTAGGATATTGGTTTTGCAGCCTGTGTGTGTTTAAAGGCAGAAAGCTTTGCAGGAGTTATGAGCTGTGGGTCCCCAAGAAGAAAGAGAAGGAGTGAGCTTTTGGGCGCAGAGCTTGCTGGAGTTGCAGAAGTTCAGATTTTTGAGCAAGGAAACTAATTGCCTGCTGTTATTTGTTTCTACTGTGTTCAGGGAAACGTTTTGTATTACTTTTGTAAATAAAAAAGATTATATCAAAGAACATAACTTACTTGTAAGATCAATTTCTCATCCTAACAAAAACAACCCTGCAAGTCCCTGAATACTGGTGAAGTGTTTGGGCCACAGAGGCAACAGAAAGATGTAGGCAGTAAAATTATGTGGACTTCTAGTCTAGATGTATCTAGTATTCAGAGCAAGGAATTGGGTTCTGTTTTCTAGTCCCAACTATGGTAACAACTCCACCAATTTAGGTAAATCAGTTTGTTCCTTGTTTATCCATTTGTAGCATAAGTATATGGATACTTCTCATCAGGTACTGTTAGTCTGAAGGTGCTTAATTCATGTTTGTAAAAGTGCTCTGAGATCCTTGAGTGAAAAAAGTGTGACATAAATTAACATAATTTGAGACAATCACCTAAAAGGCTTCACTTCTGGGTTTACATTGTATACAGTTGTGTGGTTTCTTCAGATCCCCACATCAGCAGACCTTGGACAGGAGGTGAAGTGGGGCATGAGAGACCAGGGCCTTAGCAATAAGCTGACTTGTGTAATAAACCCCTTCTGTTTTCACAGGTTTGATTTTTCTCTCTCTCGAGTGGCTTGGCATATACAGTATATAGTGTCAAGCTTAACTCCAGCCACGATGGTGTCATACAGCGAAAAGTATGTGTGAGGGAGCATCCTCTATTCTTTGATTTCTAACTAAACACAGTCAAAGACTCAGTATGGGAGATTTCCAACACTCTGGCGTTTAATAGTACAAGAACCCGTTCTTTACTGAAAAGACCAGGAGCTTTGATTTTCTGCCTGACTTGCCAGCATTTTCTTATTACATCTGCCTCAGTGACATAAAAGCGTGGTGGGGAAGGGAATACTGCTCACATTTTATAAAAAGGAATGATCTCCATTTTATTAAGGCGCTGCTTTTAAGTGTAAGATGATACTGTAGATATGATGCCTGGATTTTTTTGCCCAAATTAATCGGATAAAACACATTCGCAGCAAGGGATCAATATCTTAGGTAAGTATGGAAAAGGACAACTAAGGCATTATTTTATTCAATAAAGGCCAGATTCTGATACACTTGTGTTGACGAGTAACTCACTCCTGGCATAGTTCCACTGAAACCGAAGCTTCTGCTTCAAAAGGAATATGTAGTACTTAAAGACACATTTTACAGAGATATTCCTGGCAAAATTCTGCTGCTCTTATTCACTCCAAGACTATTCAAGCAGTTCTATTCATTTCAATGGGAGTAAGATACTGCTCAGTGTGAATATGGGTGGCAGAATCTAACCCCAATCTATTGACTTTCAAAGTTCTTTACTGCTTGCTTCATTATTCAGAACAAATAATATAGAGGTATGGGTGTTACTTTACACGTCAGTCACCTCAGTGAAGTCAATGGGATCACTCACATGAATGCAATTATTTGTGTGCTTAAATCTTTGCAGGACTGGGGCCTTACTAGTTGGCACTCCTCTCTCTGAATGAGGAAGTAGTCTGGTAAGTAAGAGGTGACGTTGTGGTCAGGTAGCTAAAATAAAACTCCATTATCTGATGTGAGAGAAGGGGATTTGTGGGGATTCTAAGTGACAAGGCCTTCCAAGTAAAATCAAAAAATATATAGCATATTTAGCTGACCACTGAACGCCAAGAGAATGAGTATATGGGGGATATACAACAGCCCCACCCATAGTGACAGGTGGATACCCTACAGCTTTTCACATCTTCGAACTTGACCGTCAGACTTAAAAAAAAAATACACATCATTGGCATGTAAATTATGGGGCCAGAATTTTAAAAATGTGTGCACATAAACCCGGATTTGTAGGTCCATAAAGATGTGTGGTTTGGAAGTCAAATGTGCACAAAAGTGCATGTTCTTTTGAAAACATGGCCCTATTCTTTGATAGAGACAATCAGGAAAATGAAGAAAGGCAGAAAAGTGGGGAGGAGGAGGAGGAGGAGGAAGACCAGACCTAATGAGGGCTGGAAATGCACTTAGATTAAAAATTATTTCAACACAATATCTAAACTATCAGTACAATAGATTAGGTGGTATATAGCCCTTATTCCAAGTAAATCTAGTTATTTTGCTATATACGTGTGCACAGACAAACAAAGCAGTGGACAAGTGGGAGATATATGGAGAAAAGCAGGAGCTCAAGAATAGGGGGAAAGGACTCAAGAGAACAGGGAAAAGAAGGAAATCCAAGGTGGAGGCATGGACAAAATTCCACAGTATTCCATATATCTCACAGTTAGAAGCTGTATGCAAAACAACCTTCAAATTAAATCACATAAATAAATTGCTGCTCTTCCTATCGCCTGCACAGATGTTGGTAAAAAAAATGAATATATAGTATCAACAACTCACAAATGGATAGCTGAGAAGAAGGCTAAAAGGAACCTTCCCTCTGGTTTAATTTGTAGTCCGAACCTTTGTATTAAGTAAAATGAAAATATGAAAATTTAGAACAAAGTTCTCATACGTCTGAGGTTTTCAGTAACATAAATCACTTCATTTCCATGATTTATTATATCACATAACCCACTAATAACCTCATAATTCACCATTGCCCATTAATTTTTGTGTATAAATCCAATGACAAAAACAATGGACGAAAAAAATTACCAATCATCAGAGTGCGTGGGTTTGATTTAGAGCCACTCATAATATTAAACCTAGAAATTTCATTCTTGGTCATAATGTGTGAATTATACATTAACTCATTTCTTTTCCTCTCTGTGATACACTTGAGATTGAAAAAATCACTGATTTATTTTACATATGCAAGCTGAAATCATACCGTTCAATATCCACAGATATTAGGTCAACTGTATAATTTATAAACATCAATGTAAAAACCACACACCACCAAAAGTGTCCAGTAATGTATTGTCGCTGGTTGATTAGAAGTGTTCTTGTGCAATACCCAGAGACCTGCATACATTCAATATTCAAAAATACAAGTGCAAAACCTAATGCACTATCAGTGACAATCAGCTCGAGTGCAAATGGAAGTGAATGTTATTAACTATGCCACTTCAGCACATGCCAATTTTATCCCCAACCCAATATTTCTTTATCAATCTTTCATTTTTGTAAGCTGAATCACTTGAAATGTTTATTGCATGGTTATCAGATACAGATTACTGGTAATTTCAATAATATCTATTCCCCTTTAGTTTGAGCAGCATCCATTATGCTGTCACATTAAAAAGAATGAACCACATTCTTTATGGATTAATGACTATACTTAAAATTACATTAATTTGAGCAGCAGCAACCACAAATTATCACGTGATGGCTGCTTGGTGATCAATCTGAAATGTATTTGGTGCTCTCAGTGAAGTGGCCACATCACAGTAACCACCATCACCACAACCGGCACTAATTGCTAACCTAGTTGGCCATCTCATGAATGGGTGTATATATACTAGGGAAGCACAGGGGACCTTTGCACTGCTATGGACTGTGCTGGGCATTTTCCAGAGGCATGGAGTTGAATGGTGTAGGAGTCTGCCTTGAAACTGTCATAAGCCTCTCTGGGCTGGTGTTGTGGAGTTTGCTGGAGTCCAGCAGAGCAGGATGAGCCAGGAAACCATGAATAATTCCATCACAACCACAGTTTTGTGCACACGGCAGGCCTGAAGATTTTGAAGAGAGTTAAGAAAGATGATTCTTTTTTACACCTCCCCCCCAAATATTTTGGTCCCACCAGCCTCCTGCTGCAGAAGTAGAGCCCAAATATTTGCTTCTTTTTGCACCATCAATCAGTTTGCATTTCAAGGTTACCTTCACCACCAGAAAAATGGTTAGGGGTTTACTGTTTTGTCTAGTGAAAGCTGAGATTCTCCTTTATGGGGTCCACTACCAGCTCTGTTGACAAGGCATTGCGGATCCACGAACCCCTTCAGTTCATAAAAGCAGTGCTGAATTTTCACAACCTGTTTTCATGAGATGTTGGCTCCCACTAGTGGAAATCTTGCAAGCATTAGCCTGTGACACTTCAACCATCTTTGCCTCTGAATCAGATACTAAAGGCAGCCCTTTCCAGATTTGCAGATGGCTTAGAGGTGGGTTTGGATGTTAGGCTTTGTGCCATCTCTAGTTTTTACTGGTTATTTCTGGTGATGAATTGCTAGTTTGTAAATGAAGCTTCAGCATTTTCTTCTAACTTAACTTGGGGTGCAAATTAATTTACATTTGGAAGGAACACTACTTTTTGTGCGACTGTACCCTCTCCTCAGGAATACAAAGGAAAAAATAAAACAGGAGCTCATCAACTGGAAGAGAGAGATTCTGCAATCAGTGGTAAAATGGCCACTTTAGGCTGCAGCTTCTGGTCTCTGACAATCTTAAAGGGCCAGTTCCCTGAAAGGCATGCTGGCAACTAATGTTCCTGTAAAAGGATAAACTGCACTTGGATAGGGTTGCCAACTTTCTAATTGCACGAAACCGAACACCCCTGCCCTGTCCCTTCCTTTCAGAGGCCCCACTCACTCCATCCCTCCTCCCATCTTCATTCACTCTTCCCAACTCTCATGCACTTTCACTGGCCAGGGGGAGGGGGTTGGGGTGGGGGAGGGAATGACAGGTTTGGGGTGCAGGAGGGTGCTCCAGGCAGGAGTATGGGGCTGAGGGATTAGGAGTATGGGAGGGGGCTGCAGGTTGAGACAAGGGATGGGGGTGCAGAAGGAGGTGAGGGCTTTGGCATGGGGCCAGGGATGAGGGTGCAGGGTGTGGGGGAGGGCTCTGGGGTGAGGCCAAAGATGAGGGGTTTGGGATTCAAGAGGGTGCTCCAGATTTTGCGGGAGAGTTCAGGGCTGGGGCAGGGGGTTGGGGCATGGGCTTACCTCGGGGGGACTTCCAGTCAGCAACACAACAGGGAGCTAAGGCAGGCTGTCTGCCTGTCCTGGCACCATGCTGTGTGCACCCCGGAAGAAGCCACCAGGTCTGGGTTCTAGGTGTGGGGGGCAGGGTCAGGCGGCTCCACATGCCGCTCTCGCCAGCAGGCAGCCCCCGCCCCAGCTCCCATTGTCTGGGAGCCAGTGTTTGGGGTAGGGGCAGCGCACGGAGCCCCATGGCCCCACCACCTAGGAGCCAGACTTCTGGCTGCTTCTGGGGCACAGCACAGTGCCAGCCAAGACATGTAGGGACTAGCCTGCCTTAGCACTGCAGCACCGCCGACTGGCCTTTTAACGGCCCGGTCGGCAGTGCTGACCAGAGCTGCCAGGGTCCCTTTTCGTCCGGGTGTTCCGGTCAAAAACTGGACACCTGGTCACCATAAATCACCAAAGAAAAGGTACTGAGAAAAAGGCTTCTCCTATGTATTGAATACTGCCACTGCACACATTTCCAGTGTCAGATATGGAGAGTGAATGAACATGATATGCCACAGTAATATTTTACACTTATTTTTCAGAATTTTCCACACTTTAAATGTCCTGTCTAGCTTTAAATTGCTTATGTAACGGATCAGCCACCAAGTCTTTTGAGAAGCTATTGCAAACCCTCTTGTGATTAGAAAGTGTTTCCTGATGTCACAGAGTGAAATGGGCACTAGGGGACTAATGTATGTTCATAAGCTCTAATCCAAAGGCCACTGAAGTCAATGTGAGTCTTTCCATTGACTTCAATAAGCTCAGGATGAGGCTTATGAACAAGAAAGGTGGAGATGTTCAGATAACATTTGAATAAACATCTGAATTTTTTTATTCTTGTCTATACCTCTGGCCCCAATGGGTATGTGTACATGGCAATTAAACACCTGCGGTTGGCCCATGGCAGCTGACTCAGGCTCACAGGACTTGGGCTGCAGGCTGTAAAATTGTGGTGTAAACATTCGAGCTCAGGCTGTAGCCAAAGCTCTGGAACCTTGCAAGGGTGGGAGAGTCCCAGAACCCAGGCTCCAACCTGAGCCCAGATGACTAAATCACAATTTTACAGCCCTCATATCCCAAGCCCTGTGAGCCTAAATCAGCTGACACAGGTCAGCTGCAGGTGTTTAATTGCTGTGTAGACATACCCAATGAGGTTCATCTATCTCTAGTCACACCCCAGACTGATTACTTTTATCCAACAGATAGAGATACTTTATGATACCTTCATAAATGTTAATCAGTGCAGTTGCTGTTAGTGACAAAGGCTGAGGCCCCATTGCACAAGGTCCTGTACAAATATAAGAGACAGTTCCCAACCTGAAGAGTGCACAATCTAAATAATCGGTTGAAAGGAATAAGGATGGGAATGTTATGCCCATTTTACAGAAGAGAGAACTGAAGCACAGTAAGTGAAATAACTCTCCCTAGATCAGTGGTTCTGAAAGCTGGTCCACTGCTTGTTCAGGGAAATCCCCTGGAGGGCCGGGCCAGGCCGGGCCGGTTTGTTTACCTGCTGTGTATGCAGGTTTGGCCAATCGCGGCTGCCACTGGCTGCAGTTCGCTGCTCATGGCCAATGGGGGCTGTGGGAAGCGGCATGAGCCGAGGGATGTGCTGGCCACCCTTCCCATAGCCCCAATTGGCCTGGAGTGGCAAATTGCGGACAGTGGGAGCCATGATTGGCCGAACCTGCAGACACGGCAGATAAACAAACCGGCTTGGCCCACCTGGGGCTTTCCCTGAACAAGCGGCGGACCAGCTTTGAGAATTGCTGCCCTAGATCACACTGGAACTTTGTGGCAAAATTAATAACTGAGCCCAGGTCTTCTAATCCCAGTCCATTGCCTCTACCACAAGACCAACATTCCTCTCTTAGAAGGTTTTAACTTAGTTTTGGATATTGTTTTAACTAGGCCTAATCTGAACCATGATGGTTTATCTACCATTTGAAATATCAAGAACTAAAGATTTTGTTCTTTTACTACAATAAATACTGAGTGGTCCAACACTGTACACTCATTTATACTGCTGTTCCTCCCCTGAGTTTGAGAGTATGGCAGGCAGAATTTGGTTCATGGTATTTAGCACTTAACTATCTTTGCATATTTTAAAAACCATTTAAGTGTACATGGTGCCTATTACAATGAGTTTAGTAGTTCAAAAATTCAATGTGGTGATATGAGGCATGCTAGAACATTAGCAGATTTATCATATTAAGAATAACAATAATCCTACTCTTCTGATGGATGTGTGTTCAGCAGGATATTGCTGAGAAAACACCACTGTACGCAGTCCTAAAGCACCCAGTGGTCTTTCGGTAATCTTCCGTTACTCCCATTGAGCTCAGAATTTGTTGGTTGAATAATGCAGGACAGACATCTGATCTTTCCAATGCCACTTTCTGAAACTCTTAGGAGACGGTCTGTCTCCATTTGCACCCAACTGCCATATGCACCATGTGTGGAAACATGCACTGGACACAAGGAGAATTTAGATCAAAACACAGCACACATTTTTCACAACATAGCACACTTCATAGAAGCACTAACTGTATAAAGGCAATTAAAAGAGATTTTGAAGGAATTTGACAGATTACAGGCTGGTGACTGTGGCAATCTGAATGGAAATCTGGCTTGATTTTACAAACAAAGAACTGGAGATCCAAATGGACAAAATCATAAAAAAAAATTCAGAGAAGCTGCAGAACCTTTCCATTACTTAGTCAACATGACAGATCTCAAATACAAGGTGAAAGTCTGAGCCCAGAAAAGGAACAAGAGACTAAAATGTGGCTGGCTGAATATAATCTTTCTTTCTCTTCTAGCATTTAACACCGAAGTTTGAGAGAATCTTTGTACAGAAAATTGTGTCACAGTTCTTTGCATGAAAATGGTGGAAAATTATGTAAGTAAAATAATGAAAAGTAGGACAAAAGAATTCAGAATGTTGTCACCTTTTAAAAGCCACACACACACTTGTCAGTTAGGTTCACAAACTGAATCAGGGAAAAATGTTGAAACTCTTACTCATTATGGAGTTAAGGTATCAGAATCTGGCCAATAGCATCATCTTATGTTTAATTTCTCCAGGGCTTTTTCAGGTTCAACAATTCTGTTTGGAAATACCTACAGGCTTCTATAAGCTTCTTCTATATTTAACCTAGATGAGAGTGAACAAATTTCAAACCAGGATGAAAGGTTCACTTTGCACTACCTCATTTTAAGTATCTTCTTTGTTTTTGTTTTAACAATGTAATATTTATTAATGATGAAGAATGTTCTCAATATAATATGTAATAGCAGCATCTAATAAATGCAACTAATTATATGTACAACAGCCACGGCATTGCCAGCCTCTCCCTGGAATCTCATCATGCTATTACGTGGTGTCTGCTGTATATGAACAAAATAGGAAAGAACCTTTGATGTAACATAAGCTTCTTCTGGATATAAAGAAAATGGAACATTGAAAATAAAGTCTAAAGTCTTTCACCACTTTAATTGGTTTAATTATAGGAGATAACAAAAGGTCACTGACTCCCTTTCTACCTGTTACCTGTTTGAGATATACCTGGGATATGGCCCAAAATGGCCTGTACACAGATTACGGCATTGATTCATGTGTGGAAGAATGGCTTGAAATCTAAGCTCAGAAAACTAGTGCCCAAAGAACAGAGCAGTTCTACTGTCTTGGGAACAGAGTTCTAATGTATTGGTAGGTGTCATAGGTTTCACCCTCACTCTGAACTTTAGAGTATAGATGTGGGGTACCTGCATGTGAACCTCCTAAGCTTAACTAAACTACCAGCTTAGATCAATGGGCTGCCACCATCCAAATGTTTGAGTCATTTGGAAAACTCTGTCTTCCCCCCCCAAAACCTTCCCCTCCCTCGGTAGCCTTGAGAGACTCCTCCACCAGTTCCCTGGTGAACTTTGATCCAAACCCCTTGGATCTTAAAACAAGGAAGAATTACTCATTCCCCCTCCCTTTTTCCCCCCACCAATCCCTGGTGAGTCCAGATCCAATACCCTTGGATCTAAAAAAAACCGGAAAAAATCAATTAGGTTCCTAAAAAGAAGGCTTTTAATTAAAGAAAAGAAAAGTTAAAAAAAAACCTCTAGGAGATAGCATACAAGCTGATCTCACAGACAACAGATTCAAAACACAGATGATGTTCCCCTGGGCAAAATTTAGTACACAAAAGAATTCCCAATTTGATTATTCCTCTAATTGCACAAAGTCACAAAAAGAAAATAAACATAAACCTATTTATTCTTTTCTAATACTTACTACTCTGATAAGAGGCTGGTTCCTTGATCTTTTCCACTCCCGCTGAAACTGAAACTGACTCTAAACAAAGGAAACTTCCCTCCTTCCTTTTGAAACATCTTGTACACCCATTGGTTCCTCTGGTCAGGTGTCAGCTAAGCTAGGTGAACTTCCTAACCCTTTACAGGTAAAAGAGGCATATCCCATATCCCCTGAGTCCTGAACTTACCAATCTGGATTCCACCACGTGAGGGTCACCCTGTCCCCATTACCCCGCCCGCTTACTCATACTCATGACTGTGTGTAGCCCACTATATGAGCGATGTACCCTCAGTGCCCCCCTACTATATCTTTACCCCAACCACCGTACACCCCGCACTGGGGACATTACAGGCTGTATGTATTATATGCTGAACCATAACCAATTGCCAGCGTCCCCCCATGCTCTGTATGTTTCCCCCGATGACCAATGACTGACACATCAAACTCTTTGTATCACCTTTATTTAATATTTTCTAATAAACTTTTAAATCTGTTTATGACAGTAGGCATAATGAACAGAGGGTCAAAGTCCCACTTTTGCTGCTCAGCTGATGCACTTCCATATACTACTTGAAAATGATATCAGATTCCATGCTGAATGCCTAAGTGCATTAATGAATTAATGAAGCCCTAAAAATTATTCTGCATTCTAGGCTATATTACCTGCTAAACACAGATGAGGGCTAATGAATGGAAAGCCAACAATTCCACCACAACTTGCCCATAAGCACGTTACAACTGCTGGATCAAAACCATACAAAAATGTCAATATCCTCCTGCACTGTTCTACTTTTCACTAGCTGTAAGTGTCTAAAGTGATTTGCTCTTAAGGCAAGGATGGACAAACTACAGCCTGTGAGCCAAATCCAGCCCCCCAGCCATTTTAATCCAGCCCTTGAGCTCCCTGTAGGGAGCAGAGTCTGGGACTTGCCCCACTCCAGCACTCCAGCTGGGGAGCAGGGTTGTGGGCTGCTCCATGTGGCTCCTGGAAGCAGCAGCATGGCCCCCTCCAGCTCCTATATATAGGGGGAGCCAGGGAGCTCTGCTCTGCACACTGCCCCCACCTCAAGGGCCACTCCCGCAGCTCCTATAGGCCGGAAACTGCAGCCAATGGGAGCTGCAGGGGTGGTGCCTGCGAAGGGGACAGTGTGCAGAGCCACCTGGTCATGTCTCCATATAGGAGCTGGAGAAAGGACATGGAGCTGCTTCTGGGAGCCACTTGTCGTAAGAGCTGTCCAGAGCCTGCACCCCGGAGCCTCTCCCTGCACTCCAAGCCCCTGCCCCAATCCTGAATCTCCTCCCACCCTCCGAACCCCTTGATCCCAGCCCAGAGCACCCTAATACACCCCAAACTCCTCATCTCTAGCACCCGCACCCCCAGCCAGAGCCCTCATCTACCCTGCACCCCAGTCCCCCACAGCAACCTAGAGCCCCCTCCCACATCCTGAGCTCATTTCTGGCCCCTGCTCAGAGCCCGCAGCCCAACCAGAGCTTTCACCCCCTCCCACACCCCAATCCCAATCTTGTGAGCATTCATGACCTACCATACAATTTCTTTTCCCAGATGTGGCCCTTGGGCCAAAACATTTGCCCACCCCTGTCTTAAGGGATACTGTAAACCACAACTGTTTTTTAAAAACCTTTGGTTTGTTTTGTCCCCTTTCTTTTTTAACTAAACTTTTATTATTTCAGAAAGTAAATACACATACACACACATCAATTCTCTCTCTCTCCACCTCCTCCCCCGCCCAGTTTGGCTGCATCTCCTTTGGGCTATATTTATGAAAACTGAGATAGTTTTGTCAGTATCCTAGTACTGTTCATTTTGGTCCATGCATATGTGGTAATCTAACCGTCCAGTCCCAGACCTGGACTTTAGCGTCCACCAGTCTGGTCCTGTCCCAAACCTGGACTTTTGCGTCCAAAGTTTGGGGGCTTACCTGAAACTCCCCCAAGCTCTCTACCAGCTTGGATATTCTTGCTGCCACCAGATCAGGAATTAATCTATGGGGGCCTGATCCCCCCCTTTCCTCTCTCTGGTGTCCCCGACCCTCCCTTGGTGGGACACCCAGATTCCAAATCCCTTGGATGCTAAAAGCAGGGAAAATATCCCCTTCCCCCTCCTTCTCAGGCGTGCCTCTCGGGCTAACCTGTGTGAACCAAGAAACCAGTTTTTCTGCTTCCCTCAGGACAATGGAGATACAAAATACCAACCGCGTGGCTCTGCCACCCCCCCTTGTTCCAGTAACTAGCAAAAAAACTTCAACCACCAGAGAACAGAGATGATTCTTTGTCTCTTTCCCCGTAGCCTGCTCTTTCCCTGGACCCAATAGGAAAATAACCCACAGCCTGGCTTTTCCCTTGGCCTCCCTAAGCAAAGAACTTGCACAAGGTTTAAAAAGAAAACTTTATAGAAAAAAAGAAAGAAAATATAAAACAATCATCTTGCATTAAGAAACTCAATACAGGCTCTTGCTTATAAGAAAATATAAAGAAACAGTCTGATTTAAAAGATAGCCCAATTAAACCAGCACAACAAATTAACATACAGGTAAATACACCCCAAAGACCATCATAGCTGAATTACTTTGCGGTTCCTGGGTACTTACAGATGTTTAGAAGAAGTATTAGGAGAGAATTAGAAGAAGACTTGTTTCCTCATAGCTAAGAAAACAACAAAGACCCCGAGTATACAAATTCCCGCCCCTGACTTTAAACAATCCAGTTCTCTGATTGGTCCTCTGGTCAGGTGTTTGGTTACACTTTCCAGGTAAAAGAAACTTAACCCTTACCTTACCTATCCATTTATGACAGCATATTACAAGGGGAGTTTCCAACAGCAGCATGCTTATGCACTACTCTGCAAAATTATGGTATGTGCAATCCTTCTCCTATCTTAAAGCCAAATCTAAGTCTTGGATAAGCAGAGAGAGAGTATTACAAAACATTTCTTGGTGTCATTGCTTAGAGATTCACTGGAAGTCTGGGAAACCCTAAGATAAGGCCCAGCTCTACTGGGGACTGAAATCCTCTATTTGTGCAAAGAACAAATGTGACGACATAGCAATGGAAGCCTCCCCCGATACCATTCGACTCATGAGGCAGGAATTTGGCTCTACCAGTTCTACATCCCAAAAGTGCAAATGACCTTCATAATACACCTCTACCCTGATATAACACTGTCCTTGGGAGCCAAAAAATCTTACCATGTTATAGGTGAAACCGTGTTACATTGAACTTGCTTTGATCCACCGGGGTGCGCAGCCCCACCTCCCTGGAGCATTGCTTTACCGCGTTATATCCAAATTCGTGTTATATCGGATGGCATTATATCGAGGTAGTGGTGTATAATACAAAGATGTGGTGCTAGGTATAGAAGAATCACACAGCATTACTTTGCTTTCCTTAACAAAACACCTACCATGCTGTGATTGTTGCTTATTACATGAATGAGAATTGTGTCACACTTATTTTGTGCTACCCCTGTCTGTTTGTTGTAGCCTGTCTCTCATCATATATGCAGCTGTAAGCTTTTTTGGCCAGGAACCATCTTTTCATTAATATATGTGCACAGCACCCAGTGGAATGAGGTCCATTTAGGCACAGCACAAACAAACAACATAAATGGCAACCCAAAGCATTAGAGCAAAATACAGCAGCCTGGCCAGCTTCTTTATGGGCTCAACCTCTGCTGTCGTTTGCACTCGTTTAATTTCATTGACTTCCTTTATATTGCCTGGGTGTGACTGAGAGCTGAATTGGGGCCACTCTCTAGCAAAATATCAGCATGCTACTGCTTTCACCTGTAATTATTCATAGATGCAAGCTAGAAAAATTGTTGCAACAATGCATAGCCTTTTCTCTGCTACGAAAAGGAGCACAGCAGTAGGTGACTGGTATTTAATTAACCACATGCAGATAATTATCTTTTTAGTTCCTGAATTGAAATAGTGCACAATGAGCACACAGGAGGTGTAGAAATTAGGTAAAAACTAATGGATTTAAATAACTGTGAGTGCAGCAGAAAAACAATTGGCTGGTTATTTGGAATGAAGGGTCTATGTCCCCAGTGAGTCCAGCAACATGATCCATGTGAATAGATTTCTGGGCACAGAGTCTTACTGACGTCACTGGGATTCCAACTGGGCATAAGAATTTGCCTGAATGGATTCCATTACAGGATTAGAGCCTCAGCTGGTAACTTGAAATAGTGGTATTCAGAAATGCAGCTAGAAGGTGACAGGTAGGAAAGCAGTACAGAGCATGTAGTATTTTCAATAGGCTTGTCCACAGTATCAGTGAAGGGGCCAGCTGGGCTCTGTTGGCATTATTTACAAGAGGAAAGTTGTGGGAGAAGTAAACTGTTTCCAGGTGACAAGAGAACAAAGCTTGACTCTCTTTCTCCATGACTGGCAGAAAGGAATAAGAACGCTGAGACGATAATTAAAATGTGTCCTGAACCAATACATAAGAGAAGGTTAAAAAGTCTTTGCTCAGGTGCAGATACCAATCCCTGAGACTCTAAGTTATTGCAATTTTTTGGTTATTTCTAGCACTATGTTACTAAAAACATAAATCATCCAAAATGACAATGGTAAAATATGGGATTGTAGATCCAAAGGCCATTGCTGTCTCCAGGATGTATATTGCATATTTGAAAACACCAGAACTGTTCAAAATCTGATATTTTTGCTCACAATTCTGTACTTCTCTCTTCATCTATTTTAAAATATACTGGATTTCCTCTGCTTAATTCTCCTTCTTTTCCTGTCCTCAAGTCTTATTTATTGAGGGCCTCTGTGCCAATCAGAGTTGATACTCAACTGCCTAGCTGTTCTTCATCCATTCATGCCCTTGCAGTGCCCTCCACTTGGAAAGATGCATCTTCACACTCACAGGTCACAATTCCATTGCTCTTCTTTCTTTGCTCATCACAGCTGGGAGTCTCTTCGCTAGGTTTAAAATGTCAAATCTCCATGAGCAGATGTTAATGGATTTGGTGACAGGCTGCTCATCACCAGGAGATTGAGAGCTCTCAAAACACAGCTTGATGCCATTTTGTGGCTTTTCTCTACAGTGCCTGGGCAAGCTAAAAGCATATAGATAGGAAGGATTATGTACAGTATTTGCTGTATGCATGGAACAATGCCATTCTGAATAGAGAAAGTAAAAAACCTTTTAATTATCTTATTCTTGCCATAAATGCAAGCACCTTTAACCTGACTTCAGTAGTCCTGGTGTCTTACATAGAGAAAAATTGTAAGTGATAGGAAATGATCTGAATATCGGTCATTGTAACAACTTTTTGAAAACCAAAAGAGGTAAATAATGCTATAAATTGCTGTGCTGAGGAAAATTTCTCCTGCTGATCAGGAACCTGATCCTGCAAGCCTTATTCATATGAATATTTCTGACTCATAAGTAATCCTATTGAGTAAGTGAATAGGGTTGCAAGGTTAGGGCCAGAACAGTACCTTTGTATCAGTGAAGGCTTCTCTGAGAATATTCAAAGTACCATAAGAATTACTCCTACAAAGTGACAATCATCCAAGTGAGGTTTTATCAGTTACCTTCTTTTTGATTAAGGATGTCCTGACCCCCGTCTGAGAAAAGTTGTCTGAGTACTATTTAAGGACTAAATTGAAGATTACTGGGACTATTTGTCAGGGACTATAGGCACACAGCCATATTAAACAAAATTAAAAAGCACAAAATCAGCAAAGACACAGATGACTAATGTATCAGAGGGGTAGCCGTGTTAGTCTGGATCTGTAAAAAGTGACAAAGAGTCCGATGGCACCATAGCATCTTGAACTTCTAGATCTTGAAGCAAGTATATTATATCCCACTGGAAAGCTAAGGATTTCTCACTGTTTGGAGGTAAAAAGCCCTCACGGAAACCTCTATTTTTTATTCCTGATGGGATGTGAGATATCAGACTTAAAAGCAATCACTGCCCTAGGACTGAATATTGCCTGTCCTGCATCTGACACCAGTGCAATTTTTGGGGAAAAGAGGGAAAGATTTCAGTAACTGTTTGTTTGTTTTTTGAACTGGTGTCTGCCTGAAATTGCTCAGAAGTTTGGAATAGGATCCCCTCCGGCTACAATTTTCAGCCCCAGGTGAGCTGGAGTAACACACGTTAGCTCATCTCCTCTTTGCACAATGAAGAAGATCTTAGGTGGCTTAGGTTGCATTGTCTTTGGAATGGCTAACATATATAAGTATTTGAGAATGTAAACTGTGTTCTGGCTATTAAGCATTTTACGTAGATTAATATTTTATTTAATATCATTTGCCATGTAGACCCCTGACAGACAGTCTGTAATATGCAGCTTTATTGTAATCCTCTGATTCAACCCTCAGGAGTTCTTCAGGTTAGCATAAATGCATTTTGCATTAAAGTCTTACAGAAATATTGGACCTGTCACCTGTTGTTTTTGTGCACATTATATTTATGGATTATTGTTGGAGTTCATAGGACATATGCAGCAAAATTAGAACTCAAGCTGTCAGTGCTGAGACATCAGAAAGAAACAACCCATAAATCAGCTTAAATTAAAAAAATTACGGAACTCATTGGAAAGAAAAGTATGCTATTGTTAAAATTTATTACATTAAAAAGTCTCAATTATCTTAAACATACAGATGGCAGTGGAGTTAAAATAGGGATGAATTTGGTTTGTTAGCCCGAGAATATTATAAGAAAAGAATAACATAATATTGCTATAGCGAACATAATGTACCGCATAAAGAAATACATGGATCCATCAGACACTCTGACTAAACTAACACACACAATTACTTGGACTGGAAGGGGCACTGTGTGTGAGCAAATCAATAGTCTGAGGGTATGTCTACACTGCGGGATTATTCCGATTTTACATAAACCAGTTTTGTAAAACAGATTATATAAAGTCGAGTGCACGCGGCCACACTAAGCACATTAATTCAGTGGTGTGCGTCCACGGTCC
>NC_133776.1:34925423-34980272 GCF_003597395.2 Chelonoidis abingdonii
GAGTGGTCACAATGGTGCACTGTAGGATACCACCCGGAGGCCAATACCGTCGATTTGCAGCCACACTAACCCTAATCCGATATGGTAATACCGATTTTAGCGCTACTCCTCTCATTGGGGAGGAGTACAGAAATTGGTTTAAAGAGCCCTTTATATCGATATAAAAGGCCTTGTTGTGTGGACGGGTACAGCGTTAAATCGGTTTAACGCTGCTAAAATCGGTTTAAATGCGTAGTGTAGACCAGGCCTGAGAAAAACAAACATACACCAAACCAGATTGCTCCCTCTAGTGTTAAAAATAAAATGGAAGGGGGATCATTGTAGGGAAACCCTCTCAAGGATCTCCTTGCAGATGAATTCTCCCACGTTTCCAGCAGTGAGGCTGGGTCTGACCGCTCCATAGAACACTGACCTACCGCCAACACTCCAAAGAGACTCAACAAGGCTTGTCTGCACAGAGGCCTCATGACTCCACAACACCTTTGTGCACCAGTGGCCCATCCTGTTCTCTGATAGCACCACATCTCCAGGGTGCCCTGTGTCCAGGGACCACTCTCAAAGGGGAATTCCTACCACAGGATGGCTGGGGGAGGGAATGCACACAAAAAGATAACACAGAGTAAGGTTGTATTCAGGGCCAGCACAACCCATTAGGTGACTTCGGTGGTCGCCTAGGGCACTAACATTTGTGGGGGAGTGACCACGGCGGCTGGACCTTCCAGCACCTCTGTCAGGGTCGGGACCTTCTGCCGTCTAGGGTGGCAAAAAAGCTGGTGGCGCTCCTGGTTGTATTATCTTCTATTAGTAAGCTCTGTGGGGAGGGTGGTGGGGAATAATGCTGCCCGTCTAGCCTTGTCTGCCCACTCTGCAGCCAAAAAGTCACTGTGTTGCTCACGTCACTTGACATACGTCTCATGCCACAAAGTGCAGCCACCCTCTTACATTTCACATTCGCAATTTCTATTCAGTTGTTTTCTCCTACAAGTCATGTTTGGAAATACTTAAAAGAAAAATATATTCAATTTCTGCAATCAGAAATATAAGCGACACTTCTCAGCATGAATGAAATGTGAACCCTACTGTGTCCAAAAGCAAGTCTGGTAATGCAAAGGGTCTTAAGAAATTCTGGACCAAATTCATGCCTGGTGTTAGCAGCCCTGGACTTCCACAGAGTTACACCAGGGATAAATGTAACCCATCATTTTCAAGCTTGCAGGGCCTGATCCTCATCTGGTAAATGGGCATGTATACACTGAAAGTCAATGGAGCTACACTGAGTTACACTAGTTGAGGATCTGACCCTGCAATATCAGGTATCAAGCTGCAAAGTTCTAAGCAACAGGCAGTGGAGTAAAGATGGATGTGGCATTTTACTTTCCATTCCTTTTTGTTTTCATAAACTCCCATGATGATTGTCCTGAATCAAAAAATCTCAGATTTACATGCTACGTTCTGAAATGTTGAGGGTGTTTAAATTCTAAACACAGACCTAAATCTAAAAGTTGTGGCTAAAGCCCACCTCTGCTTATGTGTGATTTGCAGATCACAATTTTATGCCTCATTTAGTCAATCACACAATGCCAAAAAAAGGCAGGATTTGACTCACTGAATTTAATTCTTACCCCATGATAACAAAAACTCCACAGATAAAATACAAGCTTTGAGCCCAGCTGGGTAAGACATTGTGTTCTGTTAGTTGCACAGCATCTGCCAAATTGTGATGTGGAAGAAACCATGACATTCTTCAGCTGATCCTAGCACCTACCATATCCCTCATTGGCACACTGAGACTGGATCCTCTGCTGGTGTAAATCTGCACATCTCCCCTGACTTCAGTAAATATATGCTGACTTCCACCAATAATCTGGCCCTTTAACAACTTTATTTTTAAAATAAATGTTTCATCTTATTCACATGATGGATTCAGAAAGGAAAAATATAATCTGTAGAAAGTTATAAATAAGCATTATTCTTGGGAAATTGTCACTTCATTGTAATAGATACTGTATTTTTTCCCAATAAGTCTTTATAATAAGTACAAAGTTCCAATGTGATGACTGAGGCATATATATTTTTTTAAGTTAGCTGCTCCCTATCTCGAATGTACTGAGGTGTAAAGATCTTACAAAATGGCTGTTGCTATGGTGACTTCAACTATTTTTTTGAAAAAGAAGTAGTTCAATAAAGCCTTCATTTTCAAGCCCATACAAGCTGCTTTGACAGCTCTAGCTTAGGAAATGCATTCTCCTTATTTGCCTCCATTTTAAATAATTGTTATATATGACAAAGCATTCTTTTTCCTTCTGGTTTTTTTGCTTGATTACATCTGAATTTGAACAGGAAAGGGAAATCCAAAAGGAAGATTTTTACTTGGCATAAAATGATGGCCATTACACATCAACATTTGCCATAACATACCATGCAGCTGCTAGAATTATTGTGTCCTATTATCAGGGATGAAAACTATCATGTCCAAAAGCAGTCTTAGCATCTTTGAATGGGCCTCTAAAACATTTTTTTCCCTTCCTCCAATAGAATCAGCTCTATCCACTTTGATTGAACAGGACTGCAGCTGTTGGGGAGGGTTAATGAGATGATCCTTTGAGATATGTCCAATTTTAACTAACTCATTATATATAGATATGCACTGGGAGAGAGTGAATATATGGTGATAAGGGTGGATCTCTAGCCATTCCCCACTCCGCACTGCAGCCTCTTCCTGGACAAGTAAAGCCTAACTGCTTGTGCAGGGATCCATGCACAGTTCTGTTTGTCAAGGGGCAATTGTTGAAATAAGCTGGCAATCTGGGCTGTATGCACACTTTTTTGAATTTGAACTTGTCACTTTTAAGTAGAAAAGCCAGAACATTCTGAGAAAAGTTTGAGAAAACAATTTTTTCTTTCAAAAATGTCACAGAAAATGCTTACCATTTTTTGACCAGCTCAACCCTGTGCAGAAGCCTGGTGATGGTAGCCAACTACAGAAATTAGTTGAGAGTATGAGCTTCCTGAACAAAAATTATGAAAAATTAAACCTGAACTCTTATTAGTATCCAAAAACTGAGGAAGTCACTGGCCCATCTGTTTGAATCTGGAATCCAGTGTTCTTTTTATTTTGAGTTTAGTATATGCAAAAAAGACTCTCTCAAGGATTGTGGCTAACCATACAGAATAAAATGTACATAGACAGAGACCACTGAATTACACTGTACTTGTGGACACTCAGAGATACCTGAAAGGAATTCACAAATGTCACTGAACCGCACAGTATTTCCAGAATTATGGATGGGTGCCTCCAATCCTTTTAATGTTTACTCCATATCTCTGAGGTCTTTTTATTTTTGTTTGACCTACACATTTAATCAAACAGTATTTAATTCAGCAAATGTATTTCTCTAAGTACCAATACTGTGTATTGCATGTTATGTAATGTATTGGAGGCTGCATCATAATAGTCTTCAAGATGTGGTTTTATGGCCGAGAAACAAATAACCATCTTGACAGAATAAGTAACAATTTTGAAATCAGTGCCTCAAGTTATATCAAGCTACAGCAGGTAGTGAGATGTATAGATAGAGGAATAACTATAGTAGTAACTGCAAAGATGGAGAAGTTCTTTAAAAAAATTGCATGTTGATGCATGAGTTCCATGGGTTTATCCTGGCGGAAGTGTGGGTTAGAGCCATCAGAAGCTAAACTTTATCCTTGAAGGGGCGAAAATATTCCATTAAAGCCTTTTCAGCTTAATTCCTTATATTATTGCCTTTTATTTCATTTACCCTCAATCTCACAAGTGCATGTGAGTGCGTGTGTGAACACACACACAAAAAGCAGCTCGCAGAGTAGACCCTAATCCTTGACTGGGGCCTTTAGGCATTACTGCAGTACAGATAAGAATAACAGGGTGAACTGACTAGACACTTGAGGATGAATGGCTAAAACTCCCTTTGGGGTTCATCATTACCACTTGTAAATTCGGGGGAAGGGTTAAAAAGAATAAGTGATATACTACATTTGCTAACCAATGTTCCCTGTCCCTTTTAGTACAGGAACAATTAAGCTGGTGTATCAAAGCAAAGCAAAGCATTGGATTCAGTAATGTTAGGCTGCTGGAATGGCCATTTTTAGAATTGTTAGTACTGTATTTCACCAGACTCACTTTTTGAAAGTCAGACAAGTAGATCTAAGTTAAGATTTCTACATGATATGCTGAAATATGATGTGCTAGGGATTTTCATTAAACTTTCATGTTGTCATTTTAGAGAAGTTTGCCTTTAGCGATATGCATGCAACTACCTTCAATGGGAGCTGAACAGATGTATCCAAAGTAGCAGTACGCAAAACTTTCAGATTTTTTTTTTCTTCTTTGCAGTGTGTTTCAGGCAATTTGTACATGCCAATTTTTGCTTCCCTTCCCTCCAAAAAATGTGCTATTTTTTTTTTCCATCAAAAATCTGAAATTAATCATCTCCTGCACCAATTGCAACTTTGTCTTTGCAAATGTACCCATTTTTGAGTGTACAGATATCGACCTTTAGGCCTTGTGAATGGGTCTATTTTAACTGTATATTTGGCCCAGTTTTGAATGAAAAATTCAAAAATTGATTGGGATAATTCTTGCCTTTAACAAAGGACAAGTCTCAAATTTGCAGCAAAAGGCCAAAACACAGAGTACTCTTTGAGGTAGAATCCGTCCCTGCATCCACCTCTGGCTCTGTACTGCCCCTCATTCTGGGCTGTTTGCAACTAGCATAATCTAGCTTTTACTTATTTATTGATGTGGAACTGATGCCTGCAATGTCTTTTGAGTTATTTCTCTCTGTTTTTTTTTTGAACTTCTAGAGAAGGAAGATAATTTATATTTAAATTGTACATAGCAAAGACCATTATTCTAATCACCACAGGATAGCTACTGGAGAACTCTACGCAGCAACAAACAACTTTAGGTTCCAATTAGAGTGACCAGACGTCCCTATTTTATAGGGACAGTCCCGATTTTTGGTCTTTTTCTTATATAGGCTCCTATTACTCCCCCCCGCACTCCCTGTCCCAGATTTTCACATTTGCTGTCTGGTCACCCTAGTTCCAATCCTGCAAAAGGACTTAAATAGTCATCCCATAAGGGACCACACCCAGAGATCCCTTTCCTTGTTTAGGCCTGGATTCAGTGAGTTACTTAAGCACTTGCCTAACTTTAAGCACCTGAGAAGTCCCATTGGCTTCAGTAAGACTATTTTCATGCTTAAAGTTAGGCACATACTTAAGACCCTGCTGAATCGAGGCCGTAATCTTTGTATATTAAACAAATTGCATTATGCATTAGAGAACTATGAAGGCTTGTACTTTTATCTCTTGTGGCAATATTTAATTTAAATCACTATCAATGAGAGTTTTATTCTAATAAATGTGTAAAACATGATGCTTTATGACTCAGAGCTACATACAAATGTGTTTCTGTAGCAACAGAAATTAAATTAAGCAGCAGATATGATAATATCTTGGAAGACGCATTCCCCCGAAGACCATTAATCAGTATGTATGATGCATATTTTATCTGATTTTCTGTAAACTTTTCACTGAGGCTGGTGTTAAAGATTTCAGAGTCCTACGTCATTGGATAAAATGAATTCTGATGAACTGTCACTAAGAATATTTTAATTATATTTGGTTGATTGTTTTAAAATGTTGTCTTGTTGCAATGTCCTAACATACCAACAGTAATTATTTTGTTTACATCTATGTTAGAATTTGAGGTTGATCTTGAGTTCCTCTGTGGGTTTGGGTTTTTCATTAGTGGAAAAGCTATACATTTCATTTGGATATGTCTACCATACAAAAACCCCTTTAGACAGTCAGTCCAGATCTTTAGCTGGTGTAAATCAGTATAGTTTGGTTGACTTCAGTGGAACTCTGCCAGTTTACACCATGGCTCGGGTCCAATGTAACATTTAAGCCTGTGCCTAGTTTAAAGCATATGAATGAGTCCAATCGATAACAGTCTTGGATCCGGACCTTAGGACCCGGTCCACTGATTTTAAGACAAGAAAAAAAGATAAGAAAAATGAGTTTGGGTGAAGAGCTCTTTGCAAATCTTCGAGGAAGCCATTCCTCCAAATCGAAGCAGTCTAACACAATTCACTCCAAACCTTGTCAGTGCCAGGCCTGTTACTGTTGCATGGGACATTCCCAAAAGCCCTTTTCCAAAGCCTATTGAGCTCATATTCCCAAGGACTTCCATGGACTTTGGCTCATGCCCTAAAGAAAGAAGGTCTGAATTTAAGTCCAGAGTTCAGTTCTAGGCAGGCAAGGCTGTAAGTGATGAGAAAGGAGCATGCTTGGGTCTTGTGGGTGGATATTTCTGGGATCGGGAGGGTGTGGGGGAACCAGCAGAAGAGATGGCTGGTGCAAAGAAAACATCTGTATTTGTCTCTTACTATATGTTCATGTGCTTCACTGTAATTATTACTTCTCCATACTCATTTTCTAAAGGGATCATGCTGTGGATGATAACTTATGTAATGGCATTTTCTGCAAAACTAATGTGGAAACTGACCTCAGGGATGAGATATCTCCAGATAATTATTTTTCAAAAATTACATTTTTGATTTAATTTTTTTAACAGATACCTGATATAATTTAAAAAATGAGAAAAATTCACTCTATTATTCAATTAGCGTGTGGTTCAGACTAGTTCAAATAGTAGCTGGAGTGTTAGGGCTAGATCCTGCGCAGTGCTGAGATCAGCTGAAAAATTCTGAGCACTCCCAATTCCCATGGACTACGGTGAGAAATGGGGACACTCAGCAGCAGCATCAATGATAAAATTACCACCTATTTCAAAGGGAACAGGATTGGGCCATTTATTATAAGTAGCTACTAAATAGGTATAGGCTCCTCTCAGCGCCTGATTTACTGTATATCATGGCAAATATCCAGGACTCCCTTAACAGGGAGGAAGACACATCATCTATTCCTTAGGGAAAAAAGAAACTTTTTTTTTTAAGGCATCAAAGCAGTGGTGGGTGACCTGAGGCCCGTCAGGGTAATCTACTGGCAGGCGCAAGACAGTTTGTTTACATTGACCATCCATAGGCACGGCTGCCCGCAGCTCCCAGTGGCCGCAGTTCGCCATTCCCCATCAGTATCAAAAATAATTAACCATCATTTTAAGGAAATTCAGTGAACTTCAGCACAGTTACTTGCAAAGATAGAAATTTTTGAGAAATGAGTTAAATTATTATAATAGTCTGGCTCTAGAGACTCTATTGCACACTTACAACCCAATTCTGCAAGGTGTTGCACAAATGCTGCAGTAGTTCTGAGTACCTTTCATTCCCACTGAACAGTCGTTCTGCAATTTTTCCTCACAGGATTAGTCCCTACTCATATTAGCGGCCCAATTTATATCAGTGAGATTATATCACAGGCTGACCAAGTGCCCTCTGGAAGGACACCAGTCTGTTGTGAGTGGACCCAACTGCCGGTTCCATGTGCTCATAAGCCAACCAGATTTGAGAAGAGCCAGGTAACTGTTCCTAGTTCTGGATCGCTAAGGCATGCTCCCAAGAAAGAGTCTGCCTCCTGCCTTTGGGACATAGTACTCTGCAGTCTGGGTAGTTTAGACCCCAAAACTAGTGCCTCAGCCCTCCTGAACCACCCAGTTGGTTATTCATGTTCCCTTAGTTCATGACTACACAGCCTGCAGTAGTGAGCCTCCCAGTCTGGGTCAACGCACTTGGGTTTGCACATCTCATGCTACTGTGCTAAAAATAGCAGTCTAGACAACACTTTGAAATTGTGGCTTGTGCTCTGAAGCCTAAAGAGGGGCATGGGTTTCAGAGCTTGAGCCGCAACATTTACACAGCTATTTTTAGCACTGTAGCGTGAGCACCATAAACCTGTCAGTAATCTGGGCTGGGAAGCTCACTGTTGCAGACTGTGTAGACATACCCTTACAGTTCCATCTTGCTGTGGGCACTTTGAGCCTCTCAATTAACCCCTTCAAGGTCAATGTGTCAGTTAAACAAAGAATACAGGCTTAGCAAAGGAATTTTTTAACCACAGTCACTTTTACTCTTAGGAAAGTACTGCAGAGTTATTGTTCTTTACAGAACAACAAACAGTCTTGAGATACCCTTTAGTCTGATCTCACCCCTTTTGTGAGTCTGAGGTCTGGTCAGTATTTCAGGCAAGGCAGAACCCCTCCTGCCTTCTCTCTCCTTCCAGCCCAGTCTTCTGGTTTGCAGCTGTGGATGACCCCCTTACTCAGAGAAGCCCCCTTAAATACAGTCTCTGACCCTGTTTTACCAATGACCTAGACTGGGAAATTTTAGCCCCTTTCCCCACTCCATTGTGCATGAAAGTCCACTGTCCCATGGGGATGGGCCAGTAGTTGAGACAATCAATGCTGATGCCCCTAGATCGCTCTGTGATGGCTTCTCAGCCATAGTCACTCAATTGTGTGCCAGGGCTCTACTACAAAATAGATGTTCTAATGCAAAAGAGAGGTTACACTGTGAAATGAAGGTCAAAGTGGAGGTTACAGTCTAAGGTGGAGGCTGCAATACAAAGTGGAGTTCACAATTTGATACAGACATCTCTCAGTTGGTCACAAGTTACATATGAAATGTTTTGCAGGTTTGGTTATATCATCAATAGGAGTGGAAGATATCTAGTCCCTAATTACATATAGTACTTAATTCTTTGTTTTGGTCCTGATTCACCAAAGTGTATGACTAAATTGGAGCCAATTAGCCTATTGACATGCTTAGATTAGGCACATGCTCTAGTATCTTTAAATAAATAAAATTAAATACTTCTCTGATTAAGTATTTTGTGCTTAAGAGTTCTTCAGTGAAAAATCATAAAACGGTTAATAAATTGGAAATTAAGAGCCCAGTTCTAATCTCACTTATTCCAGTGTAAATCCGATGCAGTTTCATTGAAGTCTATGGAGAAATACTGGTGTAAAACCTTTGCAAATGTGTTCAAAATCAAACCCGGAAATCTGGAATCAAAGGCCAACCTGTGGTTGGTGTTAAGAAGTTTGTTTGAACTGAGAGATTCAGATTCTTCTCAGAGAACTGATAAAACTTAGTTATCTGATGTGTCAAATAATGGTTAGTAGTGAACCAAACCTACATGTCACTTTAACAGAAAGATAAAATTGGCAAATTAATCTGACCACCTGAGCTATTACAATTAGATGCTTATCTGAGTTAAATGGAAATTCTGAACCTTTCAAGGTTTGACCATCACCAGCAAGTCCTTGGGTTAACATTACACACTATGGTCACAGTCAGAAAAGCAGGGGGGGTTCCCCTCCAACCTAGGAGATTGCATTTTCAATACACTCCTGGGCTTGCCTACCCTGTACAGCATCGTTTCCAATATAAAATGTGTGGACACAGGCAACTTCTGTGGAAAGATTGTACAGTAAGAGGGTCTCATTTTTTCCATGTTATTATTACATACACCTGCTGAAAAATAGGAAGTGGGCCTTTTATAATCCCTCACTTTTTTGAATTGCCCATGATTCCTTCCACTGATTTGTTTTAAGGAGCATCAAGGCAAGAATTGTTTTCATTCATGCCAATAAATATGAATCCTCTTTACCTTTCTATAGGAAGTTTTCAGTTCCACTATTGTTCAATAATAGTCTATCCATCACTTTTTGTTCCAAGTCTTAAATTAATAGAATTGTATTTTATTCCCAACAGAAATGAGCAGATGATGGTAACTGCATCTCTCTACAGATTCAATTATTTGCTAAGGTTTACTATTTTTATTATTAAAAAGAGAAGTTAAATGAAACCCAAATGCTTGAGACAGGGATGACTAGGCAACAACTTTTATTTTCTCTCCCCAGGATAGGTTTGATTTTGACTAAGCTATTGTTAGCCACTATGAAGTGATCTAATGCCTTATCACTGGCATTGATTGGCATTCAAGGCCAATGTCATTCACAACATAGAATCATAGAATTGTCGGACTGGAAGGGACCTCAAGAGGGCGTCTAGTACAGACCCTTGCACTCAAGGCAGGGCTATGCATTTTCATGCAAAGGAATTTTTAGGTGGGTCTTTGGTGGAAGATTCAGTTTTGGGACACTCAGAAAACCTTGGATTAATTACTTTACATTTGTACAGTGTTGTGAGCATGGAGAGCCAGATATGTTCATGCTTGGAGATCCTCTTAGATTGGGCAGTGGTGTGACAGTGAGCAACTTTCAGCTCCCTGATTCTCTGGGCCAATTAGCTGGCCCTGGCATGAGTCAGAGCAGCCTACAGGCTGCTGTAATTTATGTCAGTTTGATAGGGTCTGCTGTGTGAGTGAGAGAGAATGGGACAGTTGGTGCAGCAGCTGGTAACCCTGACTTTACACTAGCTGAGAGATTCCCAACATGGGCCAGGTTCTAGGTCCCATGCACTGCCTGAATGGAGCAAAGGCGCTAGAGTGGGCCAGAAAACCTGTTTGAGAGAGCACAATGTAAGTGAGATCTATATTAAAAAAAAAGCTACAATCATGTTAATCTAATATTCTTTACATATTTTCATACATCTATACAGGAGTCATACTGTAGCTAGATCATAAATAAGAATATATAAGTTCAACCTTGGTGTAACTACATTAAAGAAAACCAATGACAAAGAGAGCTTGTTTTTCTAGAGAAATATTCCTTGGTTCTGTCTCACAACCTGTTCTCTTTACAGCCACTCACTGGGCCACTATTCCTCAGCCAGTCTTGCAGATTTTAATAATTATGACTGGCAAGCACCACCAGCTGTTTGTTTATGAAGCTGACTGCGTCAAATTGATAAGAGATAATTACTTTCTGACTGTGCAAGGTGACGTGTGCTCTTCTGAGTGAGAGAATAACACTGATGAAGATTGGTGTGGAAGAAAGGCCTGGCGCATATAGACAGCTCAATTGTGTTTGTGTTACCTAATGTTTAAAGGCCTTTAACACTTGAACTATTCATGTCACTGACAGCCATTCACGTAGCTAAAACTGAAAGACAGGCAAAGAGAAGCTTTTGTGGGGAAGCTGGTCACAAAACAGTGTAATACAGCAATAGAATATGCATTGCTTTTCTGGTTTCATCACCAATTTAACAAAAGCAGACTGTGAATAAACTGAAACCTTATGAAGGAGCCAGAACTTGAACTGAAATAAAGCTTAAAAGGTACTTTATCAACAAAAATTGTTTCAAGGCCTTGTCTGCACACAAAGTTTGCACCATTTTAACTATTCTGGAATAAATGCTGTACAGTACCCCCAGTGTGGACACAGGGTTTTACTGATGTAGATATGCCTATACCAGCACAGCTTCTTTCCATAAAGTAAAAGGAATGGACTATATGGATATGAAACTCCTTTCTATGCAGTGCTTGAGTCCTAAAGAAAAAGAAGTGCCAGAACTCACTTCTCCCTTGGAGCTAGGGTGACCAGATGTCCCGATTTTATAGGAACAGTACCGATTTTGGGGTTTTTTTCTTATAGAGGCACCTATTACTCTGCACCCCCTGTCCCTATTTTTTACATTTGCTGTCTGGTCATCCTACTTGGAGCTCTGTGGTCACCAGTCTTGTCCATTCACCCAGGAGCAGCAAATGGGGTAAAGAGAGTTCATTATACTCTTGCCATCAACCTTCAGCCTGTGCATTGGTAAAGGGCTTCTCCTACACCCCCGCCCCCAGCTTAAGGGGAACAAGGGTGCCAGAGGCACTGACCATAAGGGAGATCAGCAGCTGACACCTCCCCTCCTGGACATACCTGAGACAGCAGAATGGACGACAACCCCACAGCCAGGGACCCACCACCTGCATCAGGGGTAATAGGCAGGGGTGCCTGCATCTCTGCCAATTGGGGGAGCCCCGGCCAGACTTCTGGTGTTGCAGTCTGCGAGATGATGGCCCACCACTTCCGAGTCCCCTGCCCCAGGCAGCACCATGGGAACAGTGGCAATGGGGATCTTGGTGCAGACATGGTGAGCTTTAGGAAGCTGCAGGGGTAGCACTGCTAGAAGCACTAGCTACCTGAAAATATGGTGAGGAGGTTTCACAGCCCTCTCTCATGCACAAGTGGCTGTCTGAATAAGGGAATGCTTAGTGCGCATTCTGTAGCAGCAGGCCCTCTTTTCTTATCCATAGGGATCACACTATGGGGAACAGTAGCTAAAATTTCCCCTTAGCATCAGGCTATGACTTTAAGTACTAGATTCTGGAACAGCCATTGTATACGATCAGTGGAACTGGAGTCGGAGAGCCCAGAGTGGCTGTTATGATGGGACATCAGGAAAGCTGGGAGTGAGAAGAGTTGGCCTGGGAACAACTCAGCCCGATGGACACAGCAGTGCGGTGGGTTTAATAAAGTTCCATTTGGTCAGCACAACCTGCATTCAGCTTCATTCTTTGCAAATGAAACAGCCATATGGCCAGATCCCATATCTATATCCAGCATTTATTTTCCCATTTGCCTATTAGAATAATTTTAGCTGCACATCCATTTTTTTTCCTATTTCCAGCATAATGGTTGTGGTGTTTCTTTCCTAGAAAATAAACACTTATGATTTTCCACTTATTTATCTAGAAGGCATCACAGAAGAACTTGGTGCTCACTCTTACCATTAGATCCGTGCATTTCCCCCTTGGTTTTGAAAAAAGCAAAAGACAAACCCAATCAACCCCCAAATACCCAAGCAATCTCAGGGAGTACCTGGTGGAGAGGCAGCTATGTTGGTATTTCTGGCCAAGAGATAGCACTCCAGTGGTGAGTCCAGTGCACCCACAGCCATATGCACATTATATGTGGAATGTACCACTGGCAGTGGCGAGAAGGAGCAGTGCTGACCATCCCACTGTTCATTCAGATGTGACCCTGCTGGTCCTTTGTCATGAAGCAGGGGTGGGGGTGGGGTTGGGAGGGCAAGGAGTCAAAACTGAGTGAGTGAAGTTTCAACCTGGTGCACAGGCATAACAGTACCATGATGGAGGGGCTGCGGTGCCAATTCTGAGTGAACAACAAGGTGTCCAGTACTATTTCTCCTTACCACTGCTGTGGGGCTTGCTCCAGTACCAGCACACCCCATCCCCCGCGGCCTGTCTGGTCTCACCTTACTTCTGGCAGCACATGGGGAATGACACTGCACCTGGCTGGGCTGGGCTGGGCTGGAGGGCAAGGGCTGAGTGGTGCAGACGTGGTGGGTGATGCGCTGGGACAAGAAGCTGTGGGGAGAGGGGAGGAGATGGCTGCACAGGGACTGATGGTGCATATCATTTTAAACATTTCTGGGGGTACCCCTGAATGAGTCCACTGCTTTACAGAGGCTTTCCATTGACTTCAGTGCATATTATACTTTATGTGAGTAAGCAACACTCACCGCTCACATGATTCTGCAGGATTGGGCCCTTAGCCTGCACCAGAGACAAGTAAGGAAAGAGGAATAACTCAGGTAGAAGTAGGTGACAAAACAGAAATGTCATTCTTCAGACATATTTTGGTCTCCAGCTACATGGTTATGCAGCTATAATAAGAACAACTTCAGCTTTGTTATTCTGTACCATATGCCTACATAAGCAGAAAAACCCATTTTCATCTATTAACATTTATTTCTGCTTATTTAGCTATGAAATTTATTGCTACTGTGGTTGAATAAAGGGCTCTTCAATTGACCTCTGCATAACACATCATGACCATATAATTTCCACAGCTCGAAGGCGTCTCTGTTTTAGTTTGCAGTCTGGTAAACTATTGGACAGTTGGTGAGCTGTGACCAAGAGAGAAAATTTGATCTCCATTTCACAATAAAATAAGTTGTGTTGCAGAAAAACCTTCTGGGTTATTTATTGGAATTGTTCTCTTGTTTCCACACCATTGTTATTTACATTTATACACGTTTCTTTTATAACGTGCAAAAAATTCACCTGGGAATTCTTGAACTTCATTGTCTCAGAATATATGTTCCGAAAGCACAAACTTTATGGACTACAGGGTCCATCAGGTTTACAGTCATTTTCTTGTGTCAGGCTGTTTAAATTTAAAGCTAGACCTCCTGCGTATCTCCTTTGTTTAAATGACATCCCAGGTTATTTCCAACAAGGATGGTAATGATAAAGATCAACTCTAAGGAGACACTGTAAAAAAACAGGTATAAGCTTCAATATACCTACCTCATTACATGAGCTTAGTTACTGTAGGTGAGCTGAGGATGTCTAATCCACACAAGCCATTATGATAACAACGCATGTGTTTCAAATGCTTTATTCAATAGGCCAGATTTACACTAGGGAAGCCAACAAAAACTGGCAGAGTGTTCCTAACAGTGGAGAGTCTGCATGGCGGGGAGCAGCAGCTCCTCACCACATCCCCAGTGCAGGATCCACTGGCAGGATTATGAAAGTGCACCTGGCAGAGACTAAAGCAGCTTTCTTGTGGAGGAACACTGTTTTCCCTCTCTGGGGAGCAAAGTCTCCCTGGGATGCAGCAGCCCTGGCTGGGACAGAGAGATACAAGTTCACCTCTTTGCACCAGTGGAGGTGATCAACAGAAGGTGATCCAATAAAAGAGATTACCTCACCCACCTTGTCCTCCTAGAGGTATAGGCACACCCCAAAAGCTCCTCATATATGCACTGCAAGAAGTTAAAAATAAGTGCAATTATATAATCAAAAATTAATTCATAAGGTCATAGCTAAATTCTGCACCCTCTAAAGCACAGGAGGGCAAACTATGGCCCACAGGCCACCTCCTGCCCGGCCCCTGGGCTCCTGGCCCAGGAGGCTAGCCCCTGGTCCCTCCCCCACTGTTCCCCCTTCCCCACAGCCTCAGCTCACTGAGCCGCCGGCCCAATGCTCTGGGCAGTGGGGCTATAGCGCTGCCAGCCACCAGTGCTCCAGGCAGCGTAGTAAGGGCGCAGGGAGTGGGGGGGTTGGCTAGAGGGCAGAGGAGTTTGGGGTGGTGGTTGGGGGCAGGGATGTGGATAGGGGGTAGTCAGGAAAGAGAAGGGGAGTTGGATGGGGTGGCAAGGGGGCAGTCAAGGGCAGGAGTTCTGGGGGCGGTCAGGGGACAGGGAGGGGTGGATGAGGCAGGAGTCCTGGGGGGGCAGTCAGGGGCAAGAAGCAGAGGGTGTTGGATAGGGGGCAGGGGCTGGGCCATGCCTGGCTGTGAACCGGCCCTCCATACAATTTCAGAAACCCAATGTGGCCCTCAGGCCAAAAAGTTTGCCCGCCCCTGCACTAAAGCTTAAGTGCTGGCAAAGCTCTCACCCTTAATTTGAATTGCATGGCAAATCCTTTGGCTAGTGTCGTTTAATTTTATTTTGTAACTTGTTAATCAGAATCCTTATCTGTTACCTCCACTTTGTTTCTTTCTGTGTGCGCACAAACACACAGCATGAGTGGAGGCGTTTGGGCACAGATGCTGTAGACTCAGTTCAGGAAAGTTGATTTTTCTCTTTTAACAGAAAAAGCAAAAAATAAAAGCAGTCAGCCCTCCTCAACAAAAATATCAGGACCTAGGAGGCAGGTTATTAATTAAGGTTAATTCCAACATGATTTTAAATTGGAGGAAACTGGGGATGTGGTGTTTTATTTTTTGCTTTTAGGCCTGGCAAATTTTTCCTCAGTCTCACATTTTTAGTTTCCTTTGAGTCCTTTATTAACACAGGGCTTTTGTTGGGGGTGGGTATTTCTGTGCACTGTAGCATTTGCTCCACATGAACTTTAATTTTATAAACAACTATTTTTCTTAAGTATTTTTATTATGCATGT
The DNA here is from genome assembly GCF_003597395.2 of Chelonoidis abingdonii. Classification (NCBI taxonomy): domain Eukaryota; kingdom Metazoa; phylum Chordata; order Testudines; family Testudinidae; genus Chelonoidis; species Chelonoidis abingdonii. The sequence continues at coordinate 34,941,195 of NC_133776.1, forward strand.
CACCATAGTATCTAGCTGCCTAGTTCAATAACTAAAGAGAACCATACATTGCTTGTCAGTCAACCAGATAGCAGTTGGGAGAGTATCTCATGGAAGTAAGGAGAGGGAACAGGTTGTGTGCATATTTTGGTGAAACCTCTATTAATAGAGACAGGCCTGGGTAAAGAGGCACAATGCACATTTTCCTCTAAAAGGAGGGAGGGGAGGAGGACTCATCCTTCTTTCTGGCACGAAGGTGTTCCATAGCAAAGGCCCTCTGCACAACGTGTCTTTACCCTGCAACATGAAGATTCACTCTGAGCTCCTTTAAAGTATTGCTGTATTTAGAGGCTTCTTAATGTATGGGCTTTGCTTTGATGCTTGTCATCTCAGGGACTAGACAGGGAGAGGGCCCTATGCTCCATTGGGCACAGAAACTGCAGGTCTTACCAGATCTTATACAGGCCAGTAACTGTGGTGTTACTGAGGAAGCCTTGTGTTTGAATAATTCTGCCATATAAACATCTACTAAGTTGTCTGCTTCTTTGCTATATGGTTCTGAATCCAGTGGAGTTGCAAGACTGAGTTAGGGGATCCTTAGAAAATTGCTTGCATTGCAATTACTAGTCTGTGACCATGAAAATGTTTTTGCTTCACTTGTGTTCTAGATGTAGCACTTGTGTCCTTCTTGTTAAGAAAATTTGAGTCCTTGTTAATTATGGTAAGAGTTTGTCATTGGTGTAGGAGCACATTCAGCAACAAACCATACCTAGACATTCAGTATAATGGACAGAAACCTTTGCAAAATTGAATAAGACCACTCCAGAGTTAGAGATGTCTAGTAAATAAGATTTTGGTTAAAGGAAATAACCATATCTATGTTGCAACTGATATACAATAGTTTACTTGGTAAACAGCCATCCAGGGAAAATATGCTATATTGTTGCAGGAGTGGAGAACAGAATTCAAGGGAGCATTGCCTGAGTTGGGAGTGCAGGACTGAGCCCTATGCAAGAGCTAAGCAGTTATGGATCTTCCTTTGTTCATTTTCATTCAGGGTATGTCTATCTGAGAGCAAGCCTTCCAGCCCAGGTCCACAGGCTTGATGTGGTGGGGCTCATGCTAGCACACTAACAATAGCTATGGAGATGCTCTCACGATCACCTCCCTCTACTCCCTTGTTTGAGAGCCCAAGCTCTAGCCCAAGTCTCAGTATCTACATAGCTATTTTTAGCATGCTAGCGTGAGCTTCATCACCACAAGTGGGAGGGAAGGCTTACTCCCAGATGCAGTGTAGACATATCCCCTGAACCTCAGAGCTATCCATTAATAATGCCCTATAGCACTGGTACTCAGATATGCTTTATGGACCACTACTAGTCAGTAAATCCCTTCTTCAGGATCCAGAGGATAAAAATGTTTTTAGAATCAAGCAGTAGTGAGGCAGGGAAAAGGGGAGACAGGATGGGAGTGGAGGGTGTTAAGTCTCCCTCTCTCTTTCTCCTGTATGAAAAAAAAATGGAAAAAAGTTCCCAATACCAGCAGTATTTTAATATCTCTATTTTCTAAAACAGATAAGCAAGTTTTCCACATGACAGTGGATTGTGCATAGTAGTTACACTACCTTTCATTCCACTTTGTAACCTGTAACTATCTCTGAGCAAGATATCTTAGACTTTAAAAACTTAAGACATCTGCATCAAAGGGAAGGAGACACTTCCCAATTTAGAATCCTCTATGAAACACATTTGCTATGAAATTAATTGCATTCTGGCTGACAGCAGGAATAACTGATGTGCACCTAACAGTCCTGATTGTATCATAGTTTAAATCTGATTCTTTTGCTCTATGTTTTCCAATGCCTGCATTTCTGCTAACTTAAGGGCTGGTCTACACTAGGGGAGGGGATCGATCTATCTAAGATACGCAACTTCAGCTACGTGAATAACATAGCTGAAGTCGAAGTATCTTAGATTGAATTATCTAGCATCCTCACGGCGCGGGATCGACGTCTGCGGCTCCCGCTGTTGACTCCGCTACTGCCGCTCGCTCCAGTGGAGTTCCAGAGTCGACAGGAGCGCATTTGGGGATCGCTATATCGCATCTACATGAGACGCGATATATCGATCGCCGAGAAATCGATTGCTACCCGCCGATACGGCGGGTAGTGAAGACACAGCCTAAGTTTAACAGTATGAGTCAAGCCCTAGTGTTTGCAAAAAAACATTACGGTATCAAAACAATCAGAAGGTTCAAATGCCATATGAAAAAGCAAGCATTCTAAGCATGATTTTAAAAAGGTTTTTTTAAAATGAGATTTTTCACCTAGGTAACTTTTACTTTGAAACCCTCCTGGGAGTAGTTAAATTGATGCAAATAAGGGTCACAGCAGTTCCCACAAGTAGGAGGAGATAGTAATATGCTGTGTACCATTGCATTGCTTATAATCCTAATGTTATTGCAATGTGCACCAAATTCCTCAGCCATGCAGGAAGACTGTCTCTATTTAAAATGAATAAATAAAATAAATAAAAAAAAGACACACAGGAAAACTGTATGGGGAAAAAGAAAGACAGCATAGTTTATTTTTTAAAGGATAACAACTGACAAGGGCTAATTCATTGTACAAAGCCATGCACAATTATTAGTTGTAAGCATGCTTTTCAATCTTATCAAATGCTTCTTAGAATCTTCTTGCTGAACATAAGTCATTGGCTATTAGCTCCAAGTATGGCTGTGTCTGAAAACAGAGCATGGGTAGTCATCCTATCCTATGCCTTTCTCAGTGCATTCACATGCTCTCCATGTCTGGCATCAAAAAATATGAAGGAACAGGAATAAAACTAATTTCTCCCTATTTGCTCATCCTTTATTTAAAACATTTCAGCTGTCCAATAAAGAAGCAGAAGAAATACAAAGAGTGAGATACACAAAAGGATTTAGGTGCTTAAAGGAGCAGTTAAGTGTATCATGAAGGTGCCCCTGAGATCGTCAATCCCCCACTGTCATCTAACTATAGGCATCAGAAATATGTAGACCCCTAATTTTCCACAGTTAAAGTCCCCTAAGTGCCGACATTTCTGCCAGTGATTGTGCATACATCCGCCTTAGGCTAGGCACCTATTTCATGCCTAAACTCCAATGTGATCCTCAAACTAGGCATTCCCCACTAATCTCACCTATGGGGTCTGAGCCAATAGGCATTCTCAGAGTATGATTAATCCTACCCAAAATGGCCAGAAGAGCAGGCGGTTATGTTGGTGTCCTCCCTTAAGTTTTAACCCATGGTGAGTAGCTGGGATGTGGGAGATCCTGATTCAATTCCCCCTTTGCCTGATGTGGAGAAGAGTTTTAAAATTGGGTCTCCCACACCCTAGGTGAGTGCCATAATTACTGGGCTATAGACTAACTCTCTCTCTGGCCCAATGACTATTCTAATCTTTATATACAGTAGAACAACTTCAAAACAGAAGATATTGACAGATCCACTCCAGCCTAAGCTGGAAAAACTGGTACCAGCATTCCATTTGGGGTAACAGATGTGGGGGCCCAAGTTTATCAGCATCGGCTGTTTGGCAGTTTCTTTAAAATAGCAAATAACCTAGTCAGTGCATACATGACTTACTCCTATGCTCTTACCAATTCATGACAGTTGCTGGTTTCCTGCAATAAATTAAGGAAATAGCTGTGGAGAGGGCCTAATCTAGGTGTAGACATAGGACTTTTGCCCTAGAAACAAGGAACTGCTTTACATTTCCCTCAGAATAAAAGCTCCAACTCAAATATGGCCCTATCTTCCTCACAACATTGACCAAGTAGACTCTTGAAGACTTCACAGAACAATGAAAATACACTTCCATGGCCCAGAAACCTTGAACTATAGAGACAGGTAGAAGGCTGAAATATATGCATGGGCCTCCTGTGGGCATGTGGTAAATGTATAAAAGGCTCAATTTAATCTCAAGAGAACTGTTCAAAAGGTTCCTTTTAATATTCATGCAAGTTACTCAAATGTATTGAAGAGGCTAGGCTGCCATGGAACTCAAAGACACACAAAGCTGAAAGCATTGTTAGTAATGTGAGATGTGTAAGCAGATTTTCTAACAATATTGGTTGCTATTAAAATTAAACCCAGAGGCTGCATTGCCAGCCAGCCAGCCATCATAAAATGCACAGATGAATGTGTCTATGGAGGACCTGGATGAGGTACCAGCAGCCAATGACTTTTTGTCTTTACAGGATTAGAAAACAAGTTAAAGCTAAAATGTACGTGAGGAAAATCTATGTAAGGAAATAATGGCAAACCACTGAAGATAAAACTGAATATTTTGTTTATATTATATATCAGGCACCAGCCTGGTTCCAGTGAGGGTTCACAGCTGCGAGGGGGTGGGGCTTAGCACACACCTCTCTCCTTGGCATCTCTCTATGGCTACTTTGATGGCTCCCCATCCAGCATGCTGGCTTCTGTGGATTGCAGTCTAAGGTGCCTATTTCTCCCCATCCAGGCCTATATGTTTGTCTACACTGCAAGGGTAACTGAAGTTATATCTCTAGTGTTGCCCCTATCCTGAGTCCCATTCACATGTAAAACGTGTGAACTGGAGGGCAACAGTGTCATTAAATTGAGCTGGCTGTCCCATCCAGGGTATAGGCTGAAGCTCAAATTAATACAACTTGGCAGCTGCTAACATGACCACTCTGTAGTGTGGATGCAGGCTACTGCCACTCCACTGACTTCCCATCATTCCCCCGACTCCTCCCATGTAAAAGAACAGACATTCTCCTACAATTCACTGGGAACAAATTGCTAGAATTCATCTTACTGCAGCATATTGTATCCTGGAATATGTCCCTGGAAGTCCTAGCAACACACAGCAGTGAGTGTAGCACCCATACAAATACAGCAGTTCAAATGTTACTTTTCAAACTGGTCACTCTTACTTGAGCTACGCTGACTTGAGATGAGTAACTTGGGTGTACATAGCCTAAGTTAACTCTGCAACAAAGATGCAAACAATGATACTAACTAGTTCCTTTGCACTGCACATTGATAAAGTGTTGTGGGAGACAGGTTAAGTATTTTGCTGGCAAAAGCTATGCACTCAGACCTTATGTAATCAAATTATTGATCTTCTAAAAAAACTTTTCCTAGAATTTTAAATGCCAAATAGAAACAAAATCTGAAAAAATAGGAAGATTCTTTTGGACCGTATGAAAACTTGGGTATGCAAGTACCTGATCCTTGATGTGTAGGTATAGAAGAGAAGTCTCTTGCTGAATTCAGCCACTGCAACATAATTCAAAAGTGATTTACAGAAAGAAGTCAGTTATATTAAAATAAAATAATAATGAAAGCCCTTATCCTCTAAAATGTAGGCAGGTGCTTAACTTGACCCATGTGGAGTGCATAGGAGTTTGCAGAATCAGGATCTAATATTGTAATATTTTTTTAAACAAGCTCCCCCCACTAAAAAGAGGGCATCCAGGCATATCCCATCTTTAATCTTAACTTTTTTGCCTCTACATTTAAAAGGAGAAACACTTGGTTAATTTTATTTCCCCATATAAAAACACCTTTTGGTTATCTTCAAGGCCGAGTAAGGAAGTTAAGCCCATGACTCCCACGGAAATTTATGAGTTGGATGGCTAATTCCCTTAGTCAGCTTTGAAAACATCAACCATAGGCTACACACACAGGACCCGATCCTGCAGTCTTCTCCACAGAGATGGGACCCGGTGCAGAGCCCCATTGGCTGCATAGCAGTCAATATGCACTAGAATATGCACTTCATACACTCAGGGTGCTGGTATTACTCACTGGTTCAGTCAGATGATCCTGGCTCCATCTCAGATAAAAAATGGGAAACAGGAGTTATCTGAACATGTACATAAAATAGATCAAGACCAACTGTGGCAGGAAATAAACCCTGAATTGCTCTTCAGCGCAGTATGCATATGCAGCCTTTCCCTCCCGGATTTGCAACTCACCGTCTGGCTGTAAAACAATCTGTGGAAAAGGGAAAGACTTCTTGTCACAGACAAACAAGGGAGGAGAAACTTGCTGCAGAAGCAGAACTACTCCATTCTGTGGGCATGGCCCTGTATGGTTCTCTTAAATACAGGAACATATGGTTCCCTAAAAACCTCATTTCTTTCTGACATTAGTTCACAGAGTAACATTAATATTCTAACAATGATGCTACTAAGGAAACTTAAACACCTGGAGTTACATAAGATGTAAAGACCATGGCTAAAGGTTGCTGAACACTAGTTTACATATTTAATATGCTACCTAGATTGCAGCACTGATGTTGAAATAATGCACCAGGAAACATTAGAGCAATGAGGAATTTCCAAATGCCATCTGTGTCAGAGCTGTAGTCATACATGTGTTGATCCAGGACAAGGAACAGTTCCTTTTAAAGCTGTCCATAGGAGGAGCTGATAAAGATCATAAAATGTGCTGTGAGTACAAATAAGGGCTGGTCTACAAGGTGGGGTGATGCACAGTACAGAGTGATAACTAAAGAGCGCCAATATGTTGTGCATTAATTGGTCTACATAGATCCTGCTGTGCACACTAAAGGTGTTGTAAGGAATGGTCAGTGCTTGACAGGAGGTATTCAGCACTTCACTGCAGTCTTGACCACAGAGGTGGAACTCTGGCCCTGGATCCTACCTGTGTATTCTGGGACTAAGAATTAGACTAGGTCCCACCAGGTCTTCCTTTTCTAATTGTTTGCCTCTGGAGACTTCAGAACTGGCCTTAAATTCACTCTTATCATTTGCCTGGAACTATGGAGATTTTTCTTCTTAAAATAAAAGTATCTTGTTCACCAGTGCCCTGATCCAAAACACATCAAAGGCAGGGAAAAGATGCTGGACTAAGCTCCCTCCCGATTTCACTCTGCATTCCTTCCATGTTGCAAATTTGTGCTGATTTCACAAGAAGTTTTGATGCAGGATTGAGCTACAGGCAGGAGATCACAAGCTCACTCAGCTTTCTTTGAATCTCCCAGTGGAAACATGCTGTAGGACTGCTGGATTTATTTCATGTACATTTATTTTAAAAATTAAATTATTTGAAATAACCTTAATTGCTTTGTCTCAGTGTTTAATTTTGATAAATGTCTTTGTGAATGCTTCTCCATTTGTTTTTTTGGCTAGATCTCATTATCTGGAAGCAAAATACAATTCCATTAATATTATCACTTCATTAAGAGTACAAACAGAACTCTTACTCATGATAGGCATCTAAACATATGATAGGAAAAGCCACTTAATGCAATTAAGTTTCTTCTGCATCAGGAAGAAAAAACACTGATTGTAACTCATTAATTAGCTACTTTACAAAAGCAGCTATTCTCGAAAAGCTGTCATGCACTGAACTGTCCATTTCGGTTGTATTTGGAATATAGTTTATAAAACATTTCAAACATAATATGTCATTTGACTATTCACCACCACCACAAGTATTCAGCTAGTTATGCCTGATGATCTATCAAATGAGTTCATCATAGATCGCCAAAAGAAGGAGATTTTTAGCTCATTAACTATTAGGGCTTGGGGTAAGAATAAGGGAATTTTAATACTTGTAAAAAGTGCCAGAGTCATAGTCCCAGAGATTGCAAGCCCTTCCTTTATCCACAAAACTGGGGCAGCAATGGTACAAATTTCCAAGAACTGGCTTTATCCAAGAACCTGCGATGTGCCTTTATCCAAGAACCAAATGAGTCACAGATATTTAAATTGATCTCACCACTAGAAACTGTCTCTAGGGTGTGATACTAATTTAATCCCTGACCCATTTGGTCCTCAGATGATCTGCTGAATCTGGAAACAGAGGGGCTAGTTAGTGCTATAATGGTGGTTTAGTGTCTTTATGATATGGACATTTGTCCACTGGCAAGAGACCACCAAATCAAGTCACAGACTGGATGCTGAAAGTGTTTGGTCACTAATAACTTGGGTTGAATAAATCAGCAACCAGCAATAAGACAGATTGAGTGAAATTGATCAGAAGAATAATTTATTCACCAGGAAATGCAGTTTCAGTCAACCCAAAACTATTCACAAATCTGATAAAAGTACACCAAATATGGAGGGAAGAAATAAGGAAGAAGAGAAGGTGCCTTTGCCCATGTTCTAATCTTTTTGCATAATGGTTTGCACACTCAGTTGCGAGGGGGAAGAACTGGATTCTAATCCATGCTCTACAGGAGGGATTGGAACCTGGGTCTCTCTCATCCCAGGTGAAATGTCCTAATCACCAGGCTATATGCCAGGGATTGGCAACCTTTGGCACACACCCCACCAGGGTAAGCCCCCTGGTGGGCCAGGTCAGTTTGTTTACCTGCTGCGTCCACAGGTTTGGCCAATCGCAGCTCCCACTGGCTTTGGTTCGCCGCTCGAGATCAATGGTGGCTGCGGGAAGTGGCGCAGGTAAAGGGATATGCTGGCTACTGCTTCCTGCAGCCCCCATTGGCCTGGAGCGGCAAACCACAGCCAGTGGGAGCTGCGATCAGCCAAGCCTTTGGACACTGCAGGTAAACTAACCGGCCTGATCCACCAAGGGGGGTTACCCTGGCAGGCTGCATGCCAAAGTTTGCTGATCCCTGCTATATGCTACTGGGGGGGGGGCGTTGTGGGGGGGTGTGTGTCTCTGTCTCCTGTTAAAGCTGTTCCACTTTGAATAAATATAAATTGGAGCAGAGACTTAACATTGGGCTTCCCATCCTTCAGGTGAGTTCCCTAACCATAAGGCTATAGAGTCATTCTCAATCTCTCTCCCTGGCCCAATGACCATTCGAGTATTTCACACAATGTTCAATCTGAATTTTCTTTTCTTTTCAATTTTTCACAACTACCAGCAAAGTGAAAGATCAGTTATTTACCCACCTGTAGGTAGGCACCATCTTGTCTTTCCAATCCACTGAAAGACTCAATCCCAAAGTACCATCTCTCTACTAGATTACAGGTCTCACTATTAAGAGGTGTGTAAATTTCTTTAGAAAGATCAGTATAGGGAATATAGGTAATTATTTTGCCATACCTATCCTCAATAGATACGAGCTCTGTTGGACACCTTGATTAACCTAACTCTGGCAATTTAGTCTGTGAAATGAATAATCTAGTAATATGAAAGAAAGAAGAATAGGAGAGAAAAGTTATATTCATTCCTTATGATTTTAGTAATAGAAATACTAATTGTTAGGACCTTCAGTAATGTGCAGGACACTGGACTTAAATACCATGGCAAAACACGTTTGGTGGTGCTAAATTCTGCAGCATATTGGATTTCTGTAGCAGCTTAAAGTAATTAAAAAACAAAAATAGCCAGATATCGTTATTGGATTAGATACAGAAGTAAATAATAGATCCAATATTGTGCTCTAATTCATTGTAGTTATACTATTTTCAATATAAGTCTCAATTTTTGAAGGTTTTTATATTTTATTCTGAATAATTAATTTTCAATATTCCACAGTTTTAAAAACATCTTAAATAACTAAAAGGTTTTTATTGGTTTTAAAACAATGGATACAAAAATATACTCAAGAACTATGGACAGAAAAATTCTTTACAAGTACAAACCCTTGATTGTTTCCCCCGTTCTCTCACTGCACCTCTATTGCAATCATATGTACCTCATCTTTACACATCTGTATTCTTCCTATAGGGCTAGTCTTCTTTAGTCATTAATCTTATTTATAAAATGATCATATGGAGCTATTTCTGACAGTACACCATACCCACAGTGTAAAAGTGGGCTTTTCCATGTCTAAGAATTAATCTCTTTGTACAATGAAGGACAATTTTTGTCCTTGGGCTAGTTTCTGACACAAGTCTCTAAGCCTACAATAACTTTGCATGAAAGAACTCTGAACACCTAATCTTACACCACTGAAGTCAATGGGAGCTTTGCCACTGAATTAGACCACAGGATCAAGCTCTAGGACTCCAATAATCTTGCTCTGAAGAACATTTTGGTTCGGCGGGGGGAGGGGGGAGAGGGGGAGAAGAGGACAGTAGCCTTGTCTTTCCCCTCAAGAAACCTGAGGGGAGAGCAGGTTTGCCATCAAGTAAAGATGTTGGGTGGAGAGCAAGCCTCTAGCCCTCCCTGTTGCCTCTCCCAAAGCCAGCTTGCTTAAATAGGAAAGCAAATAAAAGAATCTTGTGCTATTTACTGCTATTCTTATTTGCAAACTTGGTGAGCTTGTGGATAAAAGTTTAGAGACCTGCAAAACTAATGGTTGGAGTGTTGCATATGTAGAAACATCTGGTGGGTAAGCTTTCAGAAAGGAAATTTTGACAGATAAAAGGAGGGTCTAACGATAGTGACAGCAGAAAATCCCTTATCTTCTGTATCACCCACCCACCCTCTCTCTCTGCAGAATGGAGAAATTTCAGAGACAATCATTATACTATTCCTATCACTTGTGTTTGAAAATGTGCCTGCATAAAGAGACCATTTTGCACATTTTAGCATCTTTCAAAGTGGAAAAATATACACAGGTCTGAAGCTAGAGAGAAAAGCAACATTTTAGGGGTACTGAAAGCTTTCAAACAAAATGGTGCTGTTAATTTTTGAAAAAAGTTTCTTGTCATTCCATTTTATGGGAAACATTAATAAAAGGTCAGGGGCAGCATGGGAGAGGACTGTTGCTAGCATACAATCCAAAGTCCATTGCGGTAAGCGGGAAGATTCCCCTTGATTTCAATGGTGTTGGACTCTGAAAGTACAAGTGACTAGCACACTATTACATGGATAAGCATCAATGCTTTTGAGGAATAAATTTCTCCTCTAATAGCTTCATTGACTTAACCTGGGTCTGTGAGGGATTGCGAATTAGATAAGCTCTTTGGGGCATGAACAGTCTGTGATGGGTTCCCCCCGGGGTGCCACTTGGAACTGGGGTACCACTGAGCCCGCCTGACCCACCAGCCTGGGCTCCCTTTCACACTGTGGTGCTGCGATAAGTTGCCAAGCTCGCACTCCCCTCTGGAGCATACCCTCCTCTGAAGCAAAAAACCAAAATTATACCATCTTGCACAGCACAGGGAACTGTACAGCGTACGCTCATAAAATTCACCCCCTCCCTCAATGTGGAGAGAGAGAGAGAGAGAGAGAGAGAGAGATATGCAACAACTTTCTGCCCCAAGTTATAATTTTCACATCGTGGTTTAGACAAAACAAAAACAAGTTTATTAACTACAAAAGATAGATTAAGTGATAGCAAACAGATCAAAGCAGATTTTAGTAAATAAACAAAACTGCAAACTGAGTTTAACACAGTAGATAGGTAGGATATGAATTAGTAAATTCTCACCCTAAGTGATAAACAGACTGGCAGATTCTTAAGGCACAAGCTGCCTTGGCTTTCCTAAGTTTTCATACACAGGCTAAAAATCTCTCTAGCCTGGGATCATGACTTCCCACAGTTCAATCCTTGCCCCTCAGGTGTTTCCAGGTGTGTTATTGTAGGGAGAGTGAGGGTCATTCCTCCCCCTGCCCCCACGACGTTATTTTCACCTTTTTATATCTTCTTCCCATTTGCTGGAAAGTCCTTTTGCTGTGACCTGGGCCAAACAGTTCCCATTATGTAGTGCTATCTCTGAGGGGTTTCTTTTGTACACAGTTCCTAGGGGAAATCCCTGTGCTTGTGTGCATTTTCTCAATAAGCCGTTAACATTGTTTGGCCTTTTGACTGTTGTACCTGAAAACCTGCTTGTGGGCATTTTCAACCTCACAACATGTTTTAGTAACACATACATAGCCAGACTTCATAACTTCACATATGATGATAGCACATACAATCCAATGAGATATTTCTATCTAGCAGATCAAGACTTTTTGAATAATATCTCACAAGGTGTACTTTGTATAAAACATATCCTAATTACATGACCGTGGTGAATATTGAGGTGCCAAGGTGTCACACAGTCTGTTTGTCTTGTGGTTGCACAAGACCTAGCACATTTTGCTCCTGGTCCACGACTGGGGCTCAAAGTCTCTACAAATAACACCACATCTAGGCATTATGGTGTTGTTTTGATTACTGTGGAAGAGTGCAGAGGATAGGTTACTGTCTTCATGAATACAAGCATTGTAGGTGAAATATATTATCCTGTCATTTTTTGTTTGTTTGCTGAATTCATCATGAAACTAAGGGGCAATGTCTGTTAAATATTTATCTCTGTCCATGAAGCACAGATAGAACCTGCTTGATATGTCACAGGATGCTGTAGTCTATTACACCAATAGAACTGGATATCTTGTTACCTAGTATGATACAATAATTTAGTGAGCAAGGCAGTCAGTAACGTTTGGAAATGACAAAGTATCCTGTAAATACCTTGATGTGAGTAACTGTCTTTTTATTGAAAGAATAAAATGTAAAGTATAACTGATATTTTGTTTTGGTTCTAACATATAACATGTTCTTTATTTGAGCTAAACATTTATTACTGCCAAAATTCCTAATGGGAATATTTATCATTTGTCATTGCAAACTGATAAAAGTGGCAAAGAATCCTGTAGCACCTTAAAGACTAACAGACGTTTTGGAGCATGAGCTTTTGTGGGTGAATATGACATGCACCCACGAAAGCTCATGCTCCAAAAAGTCTGTTAGTCTATAAGGTGCCACAGGATTCTTTGCCACTTTTACAGATCCAGACTAACACGGCTACCCCTCTGATACTTGATGAAAGTGGGACAGATAAATAAATACTGATCTATATTTTTTTTGCAAAGTACAGAATAAAAGAAGGCTTTGTTATCACTGAGACACTTTCTAAATTCAACTGAAAAAACTTCCCAAACCGTAAACTATATCATGCCATTAATTTTTAAGCAGAATTTCTCACCGGAAAAAAATTGAGAGTTCTGCTTAAAAAGTGATAGCATGGTCCTTTCAATATCACACTCCTTCCCTCAGTAATGAATTATAGCATTTAGTAACACAAAATGTCTTTTTATTGCCTGTTGTACTATCTGCTCTAATTTAAGAAGGTGGCTTTACTGTTTAGTTCTACCATGTTGTTTGTTACCCCATCTTTCTTGGTGGATAGGATATAAGTAATAATTACTGATATTTTTTACAACCTAATGCTTCAACCTATGTCTAAACTGTAATTAAAAACCTGTGGCTGGCCTGTGCCAGCTGACTCAAGCTTGTGGCGGTCAGGCTGTGGGGCTGTTTAATTGCAGTGTAGACTTCCAGGCTTGGGCTGGAACCTGGACTCTAGGACCATGGGAGGGTCCCAGAATTGGCTGCAGCCCAACCCCAGAAGCCTGAGCTCCGCGAGCCAGAGTCAGCTGGCATGGACCAGCCATGGGTGACTTATTGCAGCGTAGACATACCTAGAGACACCAGGATGACACTTAATATGGGGTACAGATTTCCACAGGGCCCTTTCACCTTCATCTGGTACTGGCCACTTCAGAGACTGGATATTAAATAGGACAAGGACAGACCTTGGGTTTGATGCAGTAAAGCAATTCTTGTGTTTCTATGATGCCCACAAATTTGTGTATAGATAAATTTATGCCAAAATAATACCTAAAAAAGAAAGACATGAAGCATCTTCACAGGGTACAGAAACACCCTGTACAAATGAGGAAATGGAGGCATAATATATGTGAATTGCTCAAGGTCTCAAAAGCAAGACAATGACAAAGTTGATAGAGAAATCAGGAGTTCCAGGCCCAAGCTCAGACAGATTTATACTGTCATCTCCACACTAAACAGGTTCTATCAAGTTTAGATAAGCATCTTAGCCAAACTTCTGAACATTCTGAAACTTTTCCATCGTAACCATCAAAAATATTGCGCTTATAAGCCAAATTTAATGATCATCATCTTAGAACACTGGGGAAGTTCCAGAAGACTGGAAGAAAACTACCATTGTTTCAATATTTAAAAAGCATAAACAGGAAGATCTGGATAATTGCAAGCCTGTCAGCCTGATTCCAGGCAAAACAACAACACGAAAAATGAAGCTGATATAGGACTCGATTAATAAAGAATTGAGGATAATCAACATGGATTAATGGAAAATAGATTCTATCAAACTAACAATTTCCCCACCCCTCACGACACTACAAGTTTAATTGATAAAGGTAATACTGTTGATGTAATATACTTAAACTTCTGTAAAACATTTTACTTGGTATTGCATGACATTTTGATTAAAACAAGAATAATCTGTCAACACTTTGAATGGATTGAAAAATGACTGACAGGTCTCAGAATATAACTGTAAATGGGGACTCTTAATTGAGTGGGTGAATAAAGCCAAATTTAAAGTCATACATCTAGAAACAAAGAACATAGGCCATACTTACAGGATGGGAAATTATTCTGGGAAGCAGTGATGCCAAAAAAGACTTGTGTTGAGCTGATTATCCACCATAACCCCCAAGCTTCCAATGTGAGACTATCTGAAAAGGTGAATGTGATTCTTGGATGCATAAATAGGGAAACCTCAAGTAGGAATAGGGAAGTTATATTACATCTGTATTTGGCAATGACACGACCACTGCTGGAATACTATGCCCAGTTCTGGCATGCACAATACAAGGATGTAAATAAATTGGAGACGATTCAGAGAATAATTAAATGATTGGAAAATATACCTTGCAGTGATAGACTCAAGGAGCTAAATCTATTTAGCTTAACAAAAAACACAGTTAAGGGTGACTTGATCATTTATAAGTACCTACACAGTAAACAGAATTTGATAATGGATTCTCCAGTGTAGCAGACAAAAAATATAGCAAGATACAATGGCTGAAGTTGAAGCTAGACAAATTCAGACTGAAAATAAGGCCTAATTTTTTTTGATAATTAGCTATTAAAACAAATTTTCAAGGATTGTGATGGATTCTCCACCATGAGCAATTTAAAATCAAGATTAGATTTAAAAAAAAAAAAGATACGATCTGTTTTATACAGGAATTCAGCAGAGTCCTTTGCAGTGTGATATACAAGAGGTCAGACTAGATGATAGCCTTTTAAGCTATGAATTTTTTCTTACTTGGAAGAGGTATAGGCTGAGACTATCGTGACAATTTTCAGGTAAGAAGTGTTTGTAGAAATTTTAAATGGCTGAAAATGAGGATTTTCAAAGAGCCTGCCTTCTCAGCAGCTATAGCAGCGTGTGTTCACGTTAGCTGAAGCTATGCGTGTCCTCATGTTGTTGGTGGGGAACGAGTATTTTTTATTTTTAAGAGGATAAGGTGAGGAAGAGATTTGTCAATATACTTCAAGTGTAGATTTAGAGCCCCATTCCACCAGCTTTATCAAGCTCAGTAGCACCTTTTTCTACAAGTAGCTCTAATTCAATCCATTGGTCAATTTCAATGGGGAAACTCTTGATTATACTCAACATGAAAAAAAGTGACAAACAGAAAATAGTCGTCCAGTCTATTTTAGCACATATTTGTTGTAGTACCAAAAAAAGTGACAATTCAGAACAGTGTATGAAAAAAAATCTCATTCAAAATAAATGTTTTCAATTTTTGTTAATTCTGTCTTATCTACTTTCTGTGTTGTGGAAAAGTTTTCCTAGGAGTGAAAAGATAGCTTGGGAAGATTTAAAGATTTTTAATAGACAAGTGTATTTCCACAGAACATGGTAGTGCAATTATCCCAAAAATACTATTAAAAGCCAGCATTAAATTCTTTTACAAGGCTAAAGAAGACTTCAGTTATGAGCTTTTAGAACTGCTGGGACAAAAGAGCACCATTATCATTGGCAGTTACTATAGCCAATCATTTCATCTTCTTAATAAACGTATACGTTTTTTGATCTTCAGTTTTATCCACTGTAAAACATTTTCCAATCTTATTCACTAGTATAAATTAGATGGTAAAGGGCATAAAATACATTAAATAAGGCACTCATTTCAAAGAAGTTAACTAAGATGGTTAAATATATTGGTATCCAAAATCATCAACCTGGAAGGAAGTCAAATTATAGAAATTTTTGTACACAAAAATGACAAGTTTGCTTTGGATGAGGAAAATGATGAACTCTGGGCAGGGACCATCTTTGTTCTGTGTTTGTGTAGTATGTACAATAGGATCCTGGTCCATACTTAGAGGTCTTAGGCACCGTGGTAATACAAAGAATTAAATATTCAGAAACAAACAGGTTAAATGAATAATTGTCAGACTATGGGCTGTTAATGAAACATTCACTGTGACAATTCATTAGTATTGTTGGTCACATGAGATTTTCCGATTTTCCATTGACTATAACTTTGAAAGGAAACAAAATTAATATGATGAACTTCCAAAAAGTTTCAAAAATTGTAATAGCTTTGTGGATATTTGAAAGACTAGCAGCAGACCTAACAAATGTTAATTGTACCCCTACAAATATCAGTGAATATATTATACATACACTCATCTCTCTCTACATGTGAATATCGAGAAATACTTACTAGACTAGCAATTTATTTCAGAAGCAGCTTTATACTAGACACCTTAAAAAGATGCAAGTTTTAATATGATTCATTCAAGAACCTTAAGTCTCAGAAGCTTATCCAGATCTCTTGAGCTTAGAAAACTGGGTGGCAAATCTTTATAATAAGGGCTCTAGAATCTCTTATGTCTGGCTGTGGCAGAACTGCCACCAAATCAGCTTTCCATGTTGTATTTCAGCACTTCTACTTTCAGTCTTCTCTGACACTTCAACAGAGATATTCAAAAAAGAAAACTAAACTGTTACAAAAAGTTCAAACCTCAAACTAGATTGGCTCCATGTTTAGATTAAGGGAAGTTGCTTATCTTGTTCAAACCATCTTCTTATTTTGAGATGTTTATTGTTAGAGGTTTATATACATACAATTCCATTACCTCTCCCCATGCAGATCATTTAAAAATCGTTTATGCCTGGAAAAAATATAATGCAAACAAGGAAACAATAGTAGAGATCTCTAAATTGGTTAACTTCCATGAATAGTATCCCCAAAAGGGCCTCCGTCTATAAAATAAATGCACTTTATAATTTCATAATCCTTTCTAGTTTTGCTTTGCATCCATCCCACATTTAAAAAAAAGTGTGTGGAATTCCCTTCTTTCTCCCTTCCTTTTCATAACACAAAAACTAGAGGTCCCCCAATTAAGTTAATAGGCAGATTTAAAACAAACAAAAGGAAGTATTTTTTCACACTATGCACAGGCAACCTGTTGAACTCCTTGCCAGAGGATGTTGTGAAGACCAAGGGGTTCAAAAACAAACTAGATAAATTCATGGAGGATAAGCAGCTGAGAATGGGCAACAAGGAATGGATCACTTGATGATTACCTGTTCTGTTAATTGTCTCTGGGGTACCTAGCATTGGCCACTGTCAGAAGATAGGATACTGGGCTAGATGGACCTATGGTCTGACCCAGTATGGATGTTTTTATGTTCTTGTGATCATTCGGAGTTGTTGGCTATATTTATAACTTAAGAAAATGTCAGGGGAAGTGGAGGAGGGAAGAGATCGTACCAGATGAAATGTCAAATACCACAGATTCTCAGGATCCATGAGAAAAGAAGTCACTACCCCTCTGGACATAGAAGCTGTATGTAGTTCTTTTTGAACCCTGTTACAGTCTTGGCCTTCACAACGTCCTCTGGCAAAGAGTTCCACAGGTTGACTGTGCATTGTATGAAAAAAACAATTCCTTTTAACTGAGCCAATATGAACTGGAATCACTGAGACAATAACAACAGAAACATATCAAGTTGCAGAGTGTTGCTTTTCAGATTTAAAATACAATTTACGAGTTAGGATAAATAGCATTTTTAAATAAGTATACATTCAGCATGTTCTCAGTGTGCTAATTTGCATTAGAAGAATTTCTAAGTTTGATCAGCAGAAGAAACAAAACAAATGATTTGGAGGTGATAAGTTCTCTTAAGAGAATACTACGCATTGATACCAGGGTGTAGAGGAGCAGACTCACCCTATGGCGCCTCCTGCTGGTGACTTCTGGGAATTAGCTCGGTTCCAGCTCCGGAGCGCCCTCTGAAGGCCAATGATTCTCCTGTCCTCTGGCCCCCCTTGTCCCTCCCTGGACCTGGTGCCCTTTTACATGGGATGCTGCCCCCTGGCAGTAATCCCTTTCTCTCAGGGTCTCCCCTCCCCAGGAAACTCTCACCCACTATTCCCACCTCACCTCAGTATAAGGCTACTGCCAGTCATCATCTAGCCCCACACCCTGGGGCAGACTGCAGTATCAGCCTCCTCATCACTGGCAAGGAGGGTTTGGACCTGCTGCCTTGGCCTAGTCCTGGGCTGCCCTCAGTAACTCACAGTACCTATTAACCCACTGCTAGGCTGCAGCCTGGGGCTTTCCAGGCTCGAGCTCCCCAGCTCCTCTGATTTTCCCCAGCCCTGCTCCACTCAGGTACTTTGCCTCTAGCTCCCTGCAGCCAGGCCCATCTCCCTCTACAAACAAAGAGAGAGACTATTGCTTCTGGCTTCCCTGCCTTTATAGGGCCAGCTGAGTCAGTTTGGGGCGTGGCCCCAGCTGCAGCCACTTCCCCCAATCAACCCAGCCTAAAAACTGCTTTCTCCAGCCACAGCCCCCTCCCATGGCTGTTTTTACCCCTTCAGGACAGGAGTGGTGGGGGGTCCACTCCGCTACACAGGGATTTAATCTCTACTAAGGAACGTGAGTTTCAGTCTGCTGTTGATTTACTTTGAAGGCAGGTTGCTATCAAAGTCTGCCAAAATTCAAAAGCAATATAGCAAGTCTCATTTCTCATGCTGGCTGACACATTTGAGGTTTATCATAAACTTGAGACAATTTCTTTTCCTTCTAATCCAGAGAACAGAAGCCATAACTCACTCAGTCTCAAACTTTGAGAGTCTCCAATGAGTTCAAAATAAATAAAAAGTTATGAAGATCTAATTAAAACACTACAAATGTACAGGATTAAGTAGTGTGTGAGAGTGCGGGGGGAAAGGTGAATGGCCAACAGGGGATGTGCACTTTGGCTTTACTTCCAATTTTTCCTTCAACAACTTTATTTTCAGAAAAAATTGTCTATTTTGACTTTTAAAGGTAAGAAAAAAAACCTTTCCAAATACTGAAGTAGTGTTATCTCAACAAGCAAAATTGGCAGTAGAGTGGTATAGTTAAGTATGTGTTTTGCCTAATCTATAGTGAGGAATGGCATTACTGTGAGATTTCCATATACAATTGAATCAGCAACTCCTGATGCCGCAACATTAATACTCAGCTGGTATGAAGTTAACTATTCCTGCACACTCTAATTTATCTATTTCTGTTTGTAATGTAGTAGGAACAGGTGACTGAAAGCTTTATTACTTTGCCATTGAGAATGTTCTGAAGTATGTGGCATATGTAAGTCAACACAACTCAATGTAAACACATTAGAAAAACTACGATCAAGAAAATTATATTTGACAGACTTTCTACATGACTACTAAAACTAGCACATTAGAAACAATGCTATGTTTCCTACTTGAACAGGAAAGAAGATACAAAATCATAGTGGAGCTCTGTTTTGGAAGTAAAATGTGACAGTAGTTTTTCAAAGTATTAGATTTCAACAGGTCTTGTATCAAGGAAAGCAGGCACAGCACCACATGTTATGAAGAATTAGTCTGGAGGGATACTGTTTCCCTAAAATAATCTACTCCTCTAATGCTACACTTACATGGTACTTATTCTCCTATTCATTCCCCCACCCCCACTCAAGATGTGGGACTCAACCTTAATTGTTCAGCTACTTCCAACAACACCTGAGGAAGCCTTCAGTCATCATTCTACTTCTTTAGGGGCACTCATGACAATAGTTGTACACTCTGCTGCACATGTTTATAGAAAAGCCAGTCCCAGTGCAGAAGCTTATCAGAATTGGAATGGCAGCAACTGGACAAGTGGAGCAATTCACCATCAACATATTCAAACCAAGCTGGTTTTCTGCCTTTCAAACAATCTGATATGTTTTACATTGTCTGTACTTAAACAAATAAGATGCCTAAATAACTATACTTAAGAATAAGCAGTATTAGAAAAAATTGACCTACTCAAATATAAAAGAATGCCTCCCAGAGTATTTATATCTTGGACCTCCACTTAGATATATCACGCTAAATCCTCAACTACACTAGATTATACCTTTGTCTTATTCTGAGGCTGACTAGGACCACAGCAGCCAAAGGCACAAAACTTCTCTGACTTGCAACAGACTAATGCTCTCTTAGTGCCAATCACACTGACAAGGATCACCACAATGCAGTGTGGTCTGTCCTCTCCCCTTCTGCATTTACCCCACCTTGTAGGATTTAGGGGTCTGCTGTAGAGCTGTCTACAACAATTTCATACCAGCAGAGGATTTTCCCATACTCCCATCCTTAGCTGCCCACAGGCTTTTAGTATGGACAGGTCTCTTAGAAAAAAGAAATCTCTGAAAGTCACAGCCTTTCCTTCTACTGGGTCATTAACATATATATTTTGTGGACTCCATCTTTATAAAAGCCAGATATAAAACAGCCTCGGGAGGTGGATACAGTTTTAAGCTATTAATCTGCTCTTCTTTTCTAAGATGGGAGTAAGACCATTTTCTAATTAAGCCACAAGTTAGCAAAATTGTCCTCATGCAAGCCTCAAAAAGTGCTTAGGTTAACATGATAAGGAGTGATGAATGAAACTTCATTGCTTTTTCATTCATTTTGAGAGAAAATTATAGCAGGGCTGAATCACAATTTTACAACTGAACACTTATTCTCATGAGAAAGAATTATGGGAATTCTGTGCAACATCTTGTCTAAGTTATTGTGGCCATAATTTAGAAAAGCACTTAAATATGTGGGTAAGACATGCTCTGAATAAGAATGGTCATAGGTACATGCTTAAGTCCTAGGAAGTTTCAAAGTGGACTAAGCTTAACAGGAATGACACACTCTTGTTCCACAATAGGTGTGTGCACACACTGATTTATCCAGGAATAGCTGTTCTTGGATACTTCCATGTGTAGACAAGCCCTTACCCTTGACCAGTAGAGTTCCTAGTACTTCATGCCACTTCATATTTTCCTCTGAACTGACCTCAAAGTTTACACCTGCCAAGTCTGATCCCACTGAATTCAGTGAGAGCTTGCCATTGGCTGAGACAGGAGCAAGAATAGATCTCTCTCCTGGGAGAGATTTCCAGGTGGGAGCCTGATTTTAATAGCACTCAGTTCCCATTTAAGAATCAAAATTAGAGCAAGAGTTTTAAAAGTGGTCTGAGTCATGAATCAAGCTGAGCTTCATGGATTTAACTCTATATTTTTCCCGGTTCTAGGAATGACTCAGCAAGACATAACCAATGCATTAATGCTAAGTTATTAAACCAGAGAATACTTAATGAGATTTGTCAGCAAAAAAGTTCTTTTTACACAGAAATAATATTTTCTTTGTTTTTGAAAACAATTACTAAATATTGCAATAAGAGTACTTGGAGCAATTTTCTAGCCTAACAAAATAAACTTGCAATACACTACTGCAGCTCATGATGGGTCCATGAATGAAGACGACACAGTGCAAGTATATTAATGAGGCTATTAGCCTTTGTTGGCAAATTGCTTTGCATATCCAAGACATTTTAACTGTGCCAATATTAAGTCTGGGTCACTATTTACATCCTGTGCAAATTGTTATGAGACTAGAATAAGTCTTATCACTGTCATACACTCAAACTTCCTATAAACACAACTGACATATGGGAGTGTAATATTGCTAGGAACTGTTCATTATTTCATATTAAATTTGAGGTGATAGTTTGATCCAGAATTTTCATAACTGGATCATCCTTATTTATCATCACAGCCTTGTCAAATCTCTTTACCTTGTGGTCAAGAATAACCTCAGGTTGGTGATAGATCCTCTTTATGTGAGGTAGGTTGACACTGTTGGCAAAACACTGCCATAAACAACCACGCTCTTCAAATATGAAAATATAACATTGAACAGGGGCGGAACAGAGGCTGCAGATGAACAAAGGGGGGGTGTTCTTTTTAAATGCAAGTTGGAAATAGAAACTAAAGGTAGGTAGGATGCTTTGAATGGGGCTTTTCTCAGGAATGATATGGGGTTTATATCTGACCTGTGAAAGAAAATTAAAAGCTGCATACCTGCATGGTCATAGAATCATAGAATATCAGGGCTGGAAGGGCCCTCAGGAGGTCATCTAGTCCAACCCCCTGCTCAAAGCAGGACCAATTCCCAACTAAATCATACCAGCCAGGGCTTTGTCAAGCCTGACCTTAAAAGGAAGGAGATTCCACCACTTCCCTGCGTAACCCATTCCAGTGCTTCACCACCCTCCTAGTGAAAAAGTTTTTCCTAATATCCAACCTAAACCTCCCCCACTGCAATTTGAGACAATTTATGCTTGTCTATTCATCTATACCACCACTGAACAAGTCTAGATCCATCCTCTTTGCGAACCGTCCTTTCAGGTAGTTGAAAGCAAGCTATCAAATCGCCCCTCCATTTGCCTTCTCTCTCTGCAGACTGAACAAGTCCCAAGCTTGCATTCAGTCCTCTCCTCATAAGTCATGTGCTCCAGCCTTCTAAGACCATTTTTGTGCGCCTCTTGCTGGACCTCTTTCCAATTTTTTCCACATCCTCCTTATAAGTGTGGGCCACAAAACTGGACCATTACTACCAGATGATGGCCCACCAATCTTTGAATATAGGAGGGATAAGTGATGCACGTCCCTGATCTGCTGTCAATGTCCCGACTTATACAGCCCAAATGCGCGTTAGCCTCTTGACAAACCGCAACGGTAACATTCCATGCTGACTCAGTCAATCTAGCTTCTCATCCCACGTGTAACCTCTAGGTCCTTTTACTGCACATACTGCTGCGCTAGCCATTTAGTCCTAGTCCTGTAGCAGTGCATGGGATTCTTCCGTCCTAGAGTGCAGGGACTCGTGCAATTGTCCCTTGGTTGAACAACTCACAGAGTTCCTTTTGGCCCAATCCCTCTAAGTTTGGTCTAGTCCCTCTGTATCAGATCCTTACCCAGCGTATCTACTACTCCTCCATTTAATGTCTGCAAGACCTTCTGGAGGGTGCAATCACACCAATCCTCCAGATCATTAATGAAGTTATTTAAAACAAAACCACCCAGGACTGGGACCGCTTGGGGCAGACTCCACTTCATACTGGCTGCCATGATCCAGCATTGGGGATTCACTAGACCATGGTCAGCGATTTGATATCCTCCTGGTTGAGACGTGACGATCTAGCAAATAGTTCTATCCAACTTATAGTTCATTATTCATCCAGTCCTATATTCTTTAACTTGCTGGCTAAGGAAACACTCTGGGAAAGATGTAATCTAAAAGCTTTAGCTAACACCCAAGGAATAACACATCTGCTGCTTTTCCATCATCCACAGAGCCAGTTATCTCATCATAGAAGGCAATTAGGTTAGTCAGGGATGACTTGCTCTTGGTGAATCCATGCTGACTGTTCCTGATCACTCTCCTCTCCTTTAAGTGCTTCAGAATTGATTCCTTGAGGACCCACTCCATGATTTTTCCAGGGACTGAGACAAGGTCATTACAACATTTTTAGAATGCCAATACCCCCACCCCTTCCCTAACTATTTACTTCTCATTTTATTTGGTATTCACTGAGAATGGTACAGGGCCAGTGATAGTTTAAATCAGAAAACTTCTCTCTAGTGGGGAGTGAAAGAATAGCTAGTAATTGGGTGCAGATGGACATCTCAGTTGTTCTCAAGAGTCTTTTTTTCCCTATGAAAACAGAAAGAAGTCTCCAGCTGTTATGGTTGTGAATAAAATTTTGAAAAACATGACCTGAATGTAAAAAGTGTCATATCTTCCTGATTTTGCAGAGAGACTGACACAATACCCAGGAGATGTTAACTAGTCCATTCATTTCTATAGGTGCTAACTCAAATGCCATAGTTAACTATTTCACTGCTTCTCAAAGCATATAAGAGAGAAGAAGAAGGATCTACACAAGTTACTGTAGGTGACTGCTCATTTTGGATAGGCTTTTAAAAATGCAAAACCAACCAATCAACCCACTGAAAACAACCCATGGCAGAGTTGAAAGGGGGTTCTTATTGATTTCATGGGCAGGGGTTTCACCTGAATTTTGGAAAATGTTGAATTAGAGTTTTCAGTCAATGTAGATTTGTAACATAGTTTAGGCCATATACTCGACAGTAGTTCATTTTAATTTGTGGACTTGCTTTATGTTTATTGAGCATGAACATCAGGGTGATCACACAGAGCTGATTCTATTTCTAGAGCCACATCTCTGCTATAACTTCAAATGTATGACTCTCAGTAAGCCCAGCAAGGGAAAGTATATTTTTTTGTTACAGCAGGCAACAACAACATTTTCCCAATTTAAGACCTAAGATGTCTAATTGTTTCATTGAATAAATCCAGGCAAAATGCAGTATAAATGTCACAGACAGGAATGGATAAATGGAACTGTAAGAGCTATATGAAACTTGAAAGTGATTTACAAACTTTAACCTAACGCTGTCCAATAATGCAGTGGTTCCCAAACTTGTTCCACTGCTTGTGCAGGGAAAGCCCCTGAAGGGCCAGGCCAGTTGTTTAGCTGCTGCGTCCGCAGGTTCGGCCAATGATCGGCCGAACCTGCTGATTCAGCAAGTAAACAAACCAGCCTGGCCCTCTAGGGGCTTTCCCTGCACAAGTGGCGGAACAAGTTCGGGAACCACTGCAATAGTGAAGTGTGAAGAAGAAAAGAATCCACAGAAAATTCATTATTCATCCAATCCTTTTACAAGCTGCAAACTTTTATGACTAAAATCTGTTTTCAATTCACTGGTTCTGAAAGAGTAGACCAATTTACATGTAAAATGCTTGTTTTACTGTGCCTTTTATGGAGAGCTTATCAAGGTCAAACACTATAATTTATAGAGTGAAATATTTTATTTGGTTATAATAAACTTTATTTTTCACTATTTAGAAGCATTATTTAGGTAATTACCTTAAAGTTGTGTTATTTGCATTGAATTTTCAATTATGTGATGTCTTTCCCCTAGTAAATTATAATTCTCAACACACACACACACACACAGAGTTGCCACAAATAAATCATTACCACTTTTGTATAGGAGGATCTCAAAATCACTTAAACACCAGTTAATCCTCATAAAATATCTGTATAATATTGTCATCTCCATGTTACAGATATGTCTCCAGTCACAGAGAAAATGATGCTAATGGGAGAACTAGGAAGAGAACCCACTGCTGCCTAGTTATGTGCTTCAATTATGAGACCATGTTTTTTTTACTTGCATACTTTCCTGATTATCTCAGTAATTCTTCCATGCCACGCTTATGCCTGGAGCACTCTCCTGAAACCTTTGTATCAAGCCACCAACATCCCCTCTTTCAAATCTCTCCTAACAATTAATTTCTGCTACAAAACATACAGGAGGTGGACTAATTAAAGTTTAAATTTTAAAAACCTCTGGACAAAGTGATTCACTTTGTTAAAAAAAATACAGACTAGAGCAACACAAATTGAAACTTTTAGATCACTGTAGTGCACTCTAAATAAGGCCACAAATTAAATCTAATCTGAAGATTTAGACTGTGACTATGCACAAGAATAAAATTAACTACATGTGTGTTTGCAGGGTTGGGGCCCCTAATGATCTTATTTCAGCAATGCTACATGCTCTGCACTTACTAGTTTCCAAGCAGAAATTAAAGTGTTGGATTTGGCCTACAGAGCACCAAATAGCTTGTGACCTGCCTACTTGAGAAATCTTCTCTCCCCCTGTGGAATACTTGCCACAGCTTCAATGAGCCTGTAGGACTCATGCTGGATCATTCTTGGTTTAAATAGGAGAAAGTTCTGTTTTTTTCTGTGAGGACCCTGAACTTTGGACTTCATTGCACACCTTCAGCCTGAAAATAGCCCAAGTTTTCTGACTTCTGGGGATTAAGTAAGGACTGGAGTTCTAGAAAAAACGAGGTTGAGAGATTGGATGAGATATTTGTTTATTTGGCTCTGGTGATGTATTTGTGTTTGGGTTTTTGTTTTTGTTTTCTGAGGCTGATACTCTATGTTTATTGTTGTGCAGATGCCTAGCAATATAGGCTGGGCATTTATACAAGAAATCGAACTAAAGAGGCTCCTTTGCCAACTATGTTAAATACAGATGATGTGCTTTAAATTTATGGTCAACTTTAACCTCCCCCTTCCCACATAGGACTACTATTTTTTATTGTTTATTCATAGCATACTGTGGCAGCCTAGAAATTCTTTAAGGGCTCATAACACATTCCTTGCACTGAAGAGTCTGCAGTTTACTGGTAGACACAATAAACAAGTGAGAGTACCAAATTGTGCCCTCAGTTACTCATCCCTATTGACATCACTGGAGTCA
This sequence comes from Chelonoidis abingdonii, assembly GCF_003597395.2. Taxonomy (NCBI): domain Eukaryota; kingdom Metazoa; phylum Chordata; order Testudines; family Testudinidae; genus Chelonoidis; species Chelonoidis abingdonii. The sequence goes on from NC_133776.1 coordinate 34,967,610, forward strand.
CACGCTAACTATATTTTGTAGTTATTATGAGGCTTGTGTAATGGTCTTTGGGGATAGACAATTTTTATTTGCTTGTTATAATTGAGCTTAGAATTTAGACACTAAATCCCTTGAAACAGTGCATCAAATGACTTTTAAAACAAGCCTTTTTAAAAAGCCATAGTTCTTCCAAACAGGACATGATCTAGTGCTTAAAATGATTCCATTACTGCACAATTCACAGAACTGGCCTTTCTGCTTTTTGACACAAGACTAGTTCATACTGCTAAAATGCAGTATGTCTAGTGTTTTACTTTCCAGAGAACTGAGCAGTTTCAGATAATGGGCCTGAAATATAAAGTTTTTTCATATTTCAAGAGATTCTGATAGATGTACTTTCTTGAGCCGAACATGGGTGGCAGGTATCATAGGCAGGGGGAGTCTGCGCCTCCATAAACAGCCTAGCATGGCCCCACCCATGCTCCGTCCCCAAGCCAGGCCCCCTCCTGCACTTCCCAGTGCTCTTCCCTGGCTGGCCTGCCTCCCGCTGGGACTCAAGATGGCTAGTGCTGTGGCTGTGCTGGCCGACACACGGGATCTGGGGGTGCTGTGGCTACAGTGCCAGGCTGCCCAGAACACCAGTGCACAGGAAGGCCGGGCTTCCTGGAGCACCAGGAGTGGCCGCGCTGATGCCTGGCGCTAGGGGCTATAGGCAGCCGGTGACCTGGCCGTTGGGGGAGGCTAGCCCCCGGCCCCTCCCCTTCAGCCCCCTTCCTTGCAGGAGCCCAGATCACCCCCCACCACAGCCCCTAGTCTCAGGGGGGGCAAAGCCCAAGCCCTGGTGCTCCGGGCAGTGTAGCCACCAGGCCCCCAACCCTGGAGCACTGGGTGGCAGTGTCCCAAAGCAGAACATAAAAACTGGTTTTAAATGAAGGGTACACACTTGAGTCTCTACTATAATCAGCAGGATAATCAGTGTCCAGTGTAGATTCCACCAGAGAGATGATAAATTACATTACTCTACAGCTGAACAGCTGATTGATTGTACCACATTTCAGCCTAGTTCATAGCCTTCCTCTCAGTGGTCTTGATGCAGTGAAAATGAGATTTTATCTAGTCACCAAGTGATACATGCACAAACCCTTCACCCAGCATTACACTTCAACATCCCCTACTTCATCTGGGAAGCCACATTATGCTTCTAGAAGATATATAATGTATATTGAAAGAATCAACAAAAAACACATTTCCATGTAACCAAATAGTAGCTTTAAAAATACTTGTACCATTAAAAAGTTGGAAGTGACAAGTGAGCTTTAACTCTAAGCCTTTTTCCAGAAGAGCTGAAGAAAGCAAATGTGCCCAAAGTTTAAAATGGTAAATGGGATGATCGAGGTAATTATAGGCCTGTTAGTCTGACATCAATCTCAGACAAGATAATAGATCATCTGATACAGGACTATATATATAAAGAATTATAGGAAGTTAATATAATCAATGCCAATCAACATGGGTTTATGGAAAATAGATTCTGTCAAATTAAACATATCTTTTTGAAATTACAAGTTTGGTTGATAAAGGTAATAGTGTTGATGTGATATACTTAGACACCTGTAAGGTATTTGACTTGGTACTGCATGACAATTTGATTAAAAAACTAGAACAATATAAAATTAACATGTCACACATTAAATGGATTCAAAAACGGCTAACGGATAGGTCTCGAAATGTAATTGTAAATGGGGATTCATCATCAAGCAGGTGTGTTTCTCAGGGGTCCCACAGGTATTGGTTCTTAGTCCTACACAATTTAACATTTTCATCAATAATCTCAAAGAAAATAAAATCATCGCTGATAAAAATTACAGACGACACAAAAATAGGGGAGTGCTTAATAATGAAGAGGCCAGATTACTGATTTAGAGTGATCTGGATCACTTAGTAAGCTGGTTAATAAGCAAACAATATGTATTTTAATAAGGCTAAATGTAAACACATAGATCTAGGAACAAAGAATGTAGACGATACTTACAGGATGGGGGACTCTATCCTGGGGTGCAATAACTGAAAAAGACCCGGGGTCATGGTGGATAATCAGCTGAAAAAGATTTTCCAGTGCAACACTGTGGGCAAAGAAGCTAATGTGATCCTTAAATGCTTAAACAAGGGAATCTTGAGTAGGACTAGAGAAGGTATTTTAAAACCGTATTTGGTACTGTTGCGACCACTGCTGGAATATGTTTTCAGTTCCAGCACCTACAATTCAGGAAGGATGTAGGCAAATTGGAGAGGGTTTGGAGAAGAGATTCATAGATTCATAGACTCTAGGACTGGAAGGGACCTCGAGAGGTCATCGAGTCCAGTCCCCTGCCCTCATGACAGGACCAAATACTGTCTAGACCATCCCTGATAGACATTTATCCTGAACCGACCTAAAATATCTCAGAGATGGTGTCCATAAGTAGATAGGTAAGGTAGGGTAAGGTTTTTTACCTGGAAAGGGTAACCAACCAGCCTGACCAGAGGACCACTCAGAGAACTGATTGTTTAAAGTCAGGGGCGGGAATTTGTATACTCGGGGTCTTTGTTGTTTTCTCGGCTATGAGTAAACACAGTTTCCCTTCTTTCTCCTCTATCTCAAATATTCTACCTAAACATCTGGGAGTACAAAGGAAAGCAAAAGGGTAATTCGGCATGAAGAGGTGTGTTGTAATGACAGATGTGGATTGCGTGTCCTTTGCCTTCCTCGGCGGTGGACAAGCTTTCTCCTAACTCCATCTTATCTCAAAGTTCTCCTAAACATCTGTGAGTACAAAGGAAAAGCAAAGTAATTCGCGCTATGATGAGCTTTGTGTTGTATTTACATGTATGTTGATTTGTTGGACTGGTTTAATCGGGTATCTTTAAATCAGACTGTTTATTCATATCTTCTTATAAGCAAGAAGCCTGTATTGAGTCTTAATGCAAAGATGTTGGTTTTATTTTCTTCTTTTTTTTTCTATAAAGTTGTCTTTTTAAACCTTGTGGAAGTTTCTTTCCTAGTGAGGCAGAGGGGGGAGAAAAGCCCAAACTCTGTGTCTCACCTTGCTATTGTCCCAGGGCGGGAAAGGCTGCAGGACAAAGGGAGGGAAATCTCTTGTGTGACTGACTAGGTGAATGCCTAGCCTCGGGGAAGCTAGATGCCTCTCCGGTTGTTATTCAAGGAGTGAAGTATAGCAATTGCCGGCTAACCCAGGAAAGGGGGGAAACTGGGAGAGGAGAAGAGAGAGAGACCCAGGGGTCTGGGTCTTGGGGGTCCCCCAAAAGGAAGGGTGGGGACACCAGAGAGAGAGGAAAGGGGGTCAGGCCCTATAATTCACTGATCTGGTGGCAGCGAGAATATCCAAGCTGGTAGTGAGCTTGGGGGAGTTGCAGGTAAGGGTCCCAGGTCTTGGACGCTAAAGTCCAGGTTTGGGACTGGAGGCTATTACCAACAATCCCACCGCTACCACCATGTGGTAATAGCCTCCAGTCCCAAACCTGGACTTTAGCCGCCAGACCTGGGACCTTACCTGCAACTCCCCCAAGCTCACTACCAGCTTGGATATTCTCGCTGCCACCAGATCAAGGAATTATAGGCGACCCCCTTTCCTCTCTCTGGTGTCCACAACCTTCCTTTGGGGGACCCCAAGACCCAGACCCCTGGGTCTCTCTCTCTCTCCTTCCGCAGTTTCCCCCTTTCCTGGTTAGCCGGTGCAATGCTATACTCACTCCTTGAATACAACCGGAGAGGCAATCTAGCTTCCCCGAGGCTAGGCATCACCTAGTCAGCTCACACAAGAGATTTCCCCTCCCTTTGGTCCTGCAGCCTTTCCGCCCTGGGACAATAGCAAGTGAGACACAGAGTTTGGGCTTTTCCTCCCCCCTCTGCCTCACTAGGAAAGAAACTTCCACAAGGTTTTAAAAAGACAACTTTATAGAAAAAGAAAGAAATATAAAACCACAATCTTGCATTAAGAAACCAATACAGGCTTTGCTTATAAGAAGATATGAATAAACAGTCTGATTTAAAGATAGCCCGATTAAACCAGTCCAACAAATCAACATACATGTAAAACAACACAAGCTATATCATAGCCGAATTACTTGCTTTCCTTTGTATCACAGATGTTTAGGAGAAACTTTGAGATAAGATGGAGTTAGGAGAAAGCTGTCCCTCACCGCCGAGGAAGCAAAAGGACACAGCAATCCACATCTGTACATACAACACAAAGCTCTTCATAGCCGAATACTTGCTTCCTTTGTACTCCCAGATGTTAGTAGAATATTTGAGATAAGAGGGAGATAGAAGGAAACTGTGTTTACTCATAGCCAGAAAACAACAAAGACCCCGAGTAAACAAATTCCCGCCCCTGACTTTAAACAATCCAGTTCTCTGAGTGGTCCTCTGGTCAGGTGTTTGGTTACCCTTTCCAGGTAAAAGAACCTTAACCCTTACCTTACCTATCTACTATGACAGATGGAGATTCCGCAACCTCCCTGGCTATTTATCCAGTGTTTAACTACCCCTGACAGTTAGGAACTTTTCCCTAATGTCCAACTAAATCTCCTTGCGGCAGTTTAAGCCCCTTGCTTTTGTTCTACATCAAGAGGCTAAGGTGAACAAGTTTCTCCTCCTTCTGATGACACCCTTTAGAATACCTGAAAATGCTATCACATGTCCCCTCCAGTCTCTCTTTTCCAAACTAACAAACCCAATTCTTTCAGTCTCCTTCATAGGTCATGTTCTCAAGACCTTTAATCATCTTGTTGCTCTTCTCTGGACCCTCTCCAATTCTCCACATCTTCTTGAAATGCTGGCCCAGAACTGGACACAATACTCCAATTGAGGCCTAACCAGCACAGAGTAGGAGCGGAAGAATGACTTCTTGTGTCTGTTTACAAACACACCTGTTAATGCATCCTAGAATCACATTGCTTTTTTTGCAACAGTATCACACGTTGACCATATTTAGCTGTTGGTCCACTATGACCCTAGATCTCTTTTGCCATACTCCTTCCTAGACAGTCCTTCCCAGTCTGTATGGGTGAAACTGATTGTTCCTTCCTAAGTGGAGCACTTTGCATTTTGTCTTTATTGAACTTCATCCGGTTTACTTCAGACCATTTCTCCAATTGTCCAGATCATTTTGAATTTTGACCTGTCCTCCAAAGCATTCGCAATCCCTCCCAGTTTGGTATCGTCCGCAAACTTAATAAGCGTACTTCTATGCCAACATCAGTCGTTGATGAAGATATGAACAGAGCTGGTCCCAAAGCAGACCCCTGTGGAACCCCACTTGTTATACCTTTCCAGCAGGATAGGAGCCATTAATAACCACTCTTGAGTACGGTATCCAGCCAGTTATGCACCCACCTTATAAGTAGCCCATCTAATTGTATTTGCCTAGTTATCGAAAAGGATATCATGCGAGACCTATCATCAATGCCTTACTAAAGTCTAGGTAACCACATCCACCACTTCTCCCTTATCCACAAGTCGTTATCCTATCAAAGAAAGCTAATCAAGATTGGTTTGACACGATTTGTTCTTAACAATCCAACTGGCTATCCCTATCACCTTACCACCTTCCAAGTGTTTGCAAGATGATTTCTAATTACTGCTCCATTATCTTCCCTGGCACAGAAGTTAACTAACTGGTCTGTAGTTTCCTGGGTTGTTTTTTATTCCCTTTTATAGATGGCACTATATTTGCCCTTTTCAGTCTTCTGGAATCTCTCCATGACTTTCCAAATAATAGCTAGAGGCTCAGATACCTCCTCTATTAACTCCTTGAGTATTCTGAATGGATTCATCAGGCTCTGGTGACTTGCAGGCATCTAACTTTTCTAAGTGATTTTTAACTTGCTCTTTTTTTATTTTATCTTTTAAACCTACCCCCTTCCCATAAGCATTCACTATGTTAGACATTCCTTCAGACTTCTCAGTGAAGACTGAAACAAAGAAGTCCAGATGAGAATGGTTAAAGGATTAGAAAACCTGCCTTCCAGTGACAGACTTCAGGAGCTGAAGTTATTCAGCTTAGCCAAGAGTAGGTTAAGTGAGGACTTGATTGCAGTCTACAAGTACCTTCATTGGGAACAAATATTTAATAATGGGCTCTTCAATCTAGCAAAGAAAGGTATAACACAATCCAGTGGCTGGAAGTTGAAGCTAGACAAATTCATATTGGGAATAAGTCATAATTTTTAATAGATAGAGCAAATAACATCTGAACAATTAACCAGCGCCCCTGAGGGATTCTCCATTACTGACAATTTTTAAATCAAGACTGGATATTTTTCTGAAAGATCTGCTCTAGGAATTATTATGGGGAAGTTCAATGGCCTGTGTTATACAGGAGGTCAGACTAGATTATCACAGTGGTTCCCTGTGGTCTTGTAACCTATGAATCTATGACCAATTCTCTGAACTAAAGTAAGGAAAAGTAGATGTCCAGAGTGTATTCAAGATGCCCGATCAAGATAGCATATCATTTTCTGATACATAGATAAAATATAATATATGCAGTATTAAGACTTCAATAGGACACTGCATTTGCTATTTCAGTGTTGTCATCAAAACAATTTAGCGTTATGCCAAACATCCACTTTTTAAACTTGCTCTATCATCATGACAACTAGTTACAACTATTTTTAATCACTATGTGACTAAGCCTTTTTAGCCAGGATAATTGTGGATAACAATTTTGAAGTGACCACAAAGTTCTTTCATCAGTGTCCATTTAAATTGGGCCAGGTCAGGAAGCCACCATTCCATTTCTTGAATCCAGTGTTTTATTTACCAGATGTTTTGTGGTACCTGAACTATCCTCTGTAGTTTTAGTTAGTCTAATCTAACACTAGAAGGGACCTGCTTTAGAGTTTGAATTTGGATGGGGCTGATGTCTCACAAGACCTGTTCCCATGAAATATGTCAACTTTCAAGATGGTATAAACATTGAGATTGACTGAGCATAGGAGAGCTCTGCTGTGCACTGAAAACTCACAAGAACATCTGGTGAGATTTTGGTATCTCCGTCTGTTCCTTAGCAATCATTCATTCTCGAATCTGAAACCCCAAGATGTAGCCTACTCCCAAACAGATACAAATCCTCAGCCCCCGTCAGATAAAGACTGAAGTATGAATGACTGAGACCTGCAACTTGGAAAGAATAGAGGTCTGGAGCCATATGCCGCTGCCAGTTATATTAAAGAGAAGTCTAATACAACCTCAGTAAATGTGCTAACTATATTACAAGACATACTAACCTCTAAAGGGAAACTTAGAAGCCACCAGCACCACTAATTTATTCGTGTTATCTCCTGTTGTGTACAAGCACTGCTAGTCTTACATGCTTTGCTGTTTTGTCCTCACTTTTCAGAAGTTCCATAGCCTCTTGCTGCTGCAGTGCTTACTTCACAGCATACTGTAGGGGGTTTTTTGTTCAACAACCTGGAAGATTCCCCCTTTCTCTTCACATTTATTACATAGTTCAGACACTTGACTGGAACTGAAAATTGTGGCTGTTGAAGCAGCCATGTAGACAATGCAGCAAAATACTTTTGTCATTTCATGTAACTGTAACCTTCCTCATTAAGGGTTGGTTGTCAAGAGGGAATGACTCAGGTTATGTCTACACGTAAATGTAAACCTAGGGTTCAAACTCAGGCTCAAGCCTAACTCCCCTTCAGTTTATATACAAATTCTGCTAACCCAGGTCTTGGACCCAGGTTCTTAGAACCCCACAGGGGTGGAGGGTCTGAGCCTGAGTCAACCCAGGGTTCAATCCATATTCCTTTGCAGTGTAGATGCAGCCTCACAGGGGTTGTGCTCTGGGAGTCTGAGAGAAATATCCAACAATTTCACAGGCCAACTTTTTTGTCCTCTGGACAGTCAAGTTTGGTGGGCAGAGAGATCATTCCACACTGAACCGCAAACTAAGGGCTGTTTTGGGAGGGCACTACGAAGGCTTGGATATGGGTAGTTGGACTTTGGCCCACATAATGCAGCGTAGATGCTGGAGCCCCAGTCTGGGACCCAGGGTTCAACAATCCCTAACCTAGAGTCATAAATGAGTGTAGATGCTCAAGCCTCAAGACCCAGGGTCTGCTAACAAGTTCTACTGACTCTGGGCTGCCATTGCAGTGTAGCCGTACCTAGAGAGATCTGGGACCACAGACCTTCTGCACAGGCCTGTGTCATATTACTATAATGAGAAACTGTTCAGCTTCTTGAGCGAGTGTTTCTGTGTCTGTATACTCCTCCATTACTCCCTTATACTGAAAATACAATCACTAGATCCTTAGCTTTAACAACAGAATGTTTTTCTGTCTGGATTACTTGGAAGAACCATGTTTTACATTTCCTCTCATTCTTTTAATAAGCTAACATGGTCTCAGTCTGGAGGCGGAGGAGGTAGAGGTAATACTGCTGGTTGCTGTTGATAACATGCATTTTGCACAGCTGTGAGTATTTGCATATAATACTTGATGTACTACTAATTGTGATAAACTGATGCCATAACAACTTCTCAAAAGGCAAAGTCAAGAAAGAGGGTGTACTGTACAATACACTTCCCACCTTGCAGCCTGGATGTTTATAATAAATATTTAGCTTTTGAACGATTGGATCTTTTAACCAGTAAAGTCTCACCAGGAGTTCCAAATGTTAGTGAGACAAATGTTAAGCTGATGTAAATCAGTGTAACTCTGTTGATGCCAGAGCTATGTTGATTTACAGTAGCTGAAAACCTGGTCCCATGTTAGTTGTTGGTGTTTTCTTTCCTTACTTGAAAACAAAACTGTCATGGTATAATTCCCCACTCTGAACCTTAGTGTCCAAAAGATGGGGTACCAGCATGAATTCCTCTAAGCTTAATTACTAGCTTAGAACCTGTAGCGCTGCCACCAACCAGGAATTCCAGTGCCTGGTACACTCTGTTCCCCCCAAAACCTTGCCTGGGGACCCCAAGACCCAGGCCCTCTGGATCTTAACACAAGGAAAGTAAACCCTTTCCCTCACCGTTGCCTCTCCCAGGCTTCCCTGCCTGGGTTACCCTGGAAGATCACTGTGATTCAAACTCCTTGAATCTTAAAACGAGAGTAAAATCCACTCCCCTCCTTCTCTCTCCCCCTCCCAGACTCTCCCTGAGAGAGAAAGTAATCCTAACACAGAGAGAAAATAACCTCTCTCTTCCCCTTCCCTCCTTTCTCCCCACCATTCCCTGGTGGACCAGACCCAGTCCCCTGGGGTCTCACCAGAATAAAAAAAACAATCAGGTTCTTAAACAAGAACTTTAATTAAAGAGAGAAAAACAGTAAAAATTATCTTTGTAAATTTAAAATGGATTAGGTACAGGGTCTTTCAGCTATAGACACTGGAATACCCTCCCAGCCTAGTATACAAGTACAAATTAAAATCCTTTCAGCAAAAAAAATTTGAACTCCTTCCAGCCAAATGCACAATTAAACTCCTTCCAGCCAAATGCACATTTGCAAATACGAAAGAAAACAAACATAAGCCTAACTCACCTGATCTACCTAGTACTTACTATTTAAAACTTATAAGAGCCTGTATCGGAGAGAAACCTGGTTGCACATCTGGTCACTCTTAGAACCCAGAGAGAACAACAACCAAAACTAATAGCAGGCACAGAAATTGCCCTCCCTCAAGATTTGAAAGTATGCTGTCTCCTGATTGGTTCTCTGGTCAGGTGACAGCCAGGCTTACTGAACTTGTTAACCCTTTACAGTCAAAAGAGATATAAAAGTACATCTGTGCTATTAACTACTACTATCTGTTTATGACAAAAACAAAGGGAGATTTCTCCAAAACCTGTCTGAAGCAATCATGATTTTATCTTGTGTCTGACTGCAGTAATTAAGGGCTGGATCCTTTTTTGTGTTCCCTACCCTTTTATGTGGGCCTAGGTCTTGTCTAGATCTGGCCATGTCTGCTGTGCAAATAGCTCTGTATAAGTATTTCAGTTTCTAACAAGGATGGAGTTTTTCATCTAAGAAAACAGGATCCTGCAACTATGATACTATTTATAATTTAAAACATTTATTGAGAAATGTAGCTGATACATCATAAAGTACATCAGGCAGCTAGTTCAGAATCTACTCTCACTATATTGCTTTTACATCATTGTAACCCAATTGACGTCTGTGGATTTATGCCACATTTATACCAGGTTATGATCAGAAGCAGACCCATTGCCTAACATACCTGTTTCACACTATCTTGAAATCAAAATTTCAAATCTCTTCCATGAGTTTAACTGGGAAACAAAGGTTGAAATTGAACTAGAAATGAGAAATACACCGGGGAAATATATAATTTTAGATATTAAAGCTTTTTGTGCCAGTACTGAAAGGTAAAATCACAGAATTGTGCCTTTAGCCATGTTTTTCCTCCACTCAACCTCTTTTTTCCTTTGTATCCATTATGCCATCTAGACATTTTATCTCCTTACCCACAATACAGAATATTTTGAGAAAAGGGAAAATCTTTATTGCATTCGTCTCCAGCATCATGATTAATGTCATCTTGGATGATGGGAGCACAGAAATAGAAAATATTTCACAGTCTAAAGATTCTCTTGTAGTAAGTTTATGAAGAGAGTTGTCTGCCTGTTTAATAAATTTATCAAGTCAACTCAATGCAATGACTAATAGTTGTGCAATAAGTTTAATGTGAATGCATCAATGTACAGTAATCCAAAAGTAGATTAATACTTTATATTTTATTAATAGAAAGGGGAGAACAAGGCGATCTTGTTTTGGTAAAACATCAACAATCATATTTTGACTTTGCATTCCTAATAGGACCTTTGGTTTGGATCTATTTATTTTACATTTTTCTGTTTGTCACTTGTTATGGACTCAAATTAAATAATCACTTTTCTTGCTCTGCTTCTAGGAATGAAAGCTGAATAAAATTAAAAAACCTATTAACCCCAGCTTGTAGCACAGGCAACTTTTGCATGAAGGAGAACACCAAGTAAATGAAACATCGTTGGAAAACTAAAGTACTGGTATGTGATAAACCAGCCTCAACAAAGCAAATATATAGGAAAATAGTGTCCAATCTATTACCGTTACTACAGGCAAAAATGTTATTTTAAAAATATATGTAATGCAGATGCCTTGCATTGCAGCATGTAGCAAACTCATTTCAACACTGGAAAATTGAATAGATATTGCAATTATTGTTAAGAAAATATCTATACAAGCACAAAATAAATTACACCCAAAATCTCTAATTGATAACACTACATTGAAATTGACTAGAAAAGATAAATGAAGCAGAAAATAATTCAGGAAAAGCTTTTTTGTTCATTACTGAAATGTAAAATCAGATGTATTTATTGAAATATTCTACCAGAGAACCTTTGTGCTATAAACTGGGGTTTGTATGGTTTTATATTGTATTAATCTTTAAATCATATTTTAAATACACTCACCACTACAAACAAACTAGTGCTGAGGAAGACTCAAAAGTATCAGAGTTCAGAATGGAAAAGAGTCCAAATATGCAAATACTTATCCAAAATTTATGGAGAGCTATCATAGACCACATGTGTAAGTAACCACTGTTGGGTATAAATAGAATACTAATTTGAGCTGAGTCACAGAGAGATTAAGAGATTTTCCCAAGGACACACAGTAAGTCAAAGGAAGAACTAAGACTAGTACTCAGAGGACCGACTTCCAATCCCTTTGTGTGTGTGTGTTCAAAAGTGTTCTCTATTTTTAGGTGCCCAGCTGGACAATTATGGCCTGATTTTAGAGGTACTGGGCACCCCACAGCTCTCACTGTCTTCAGCTGCTCTAGTGGGTGCTCAGCGGCTCTGAACACAAGACCTCTAGGTGTCCACAACAGCACATCCAAAAACGGAGGTACCTGAAATGAGTGGACACAAACATTTAAGATTAAAAAGAGTAAGTACAAGCAAAAGTTGTTCTTTTACATACTGATATTTGCAAATAAGATCAAAGTGTGTCCACATAATCATTTCCTGCACACACTGTAGTTTTGGAAGTGATGAGAGATTTTACACTATGGATGCTTTTCATTTGTCAAGTGTCATGCAAAGGTGAAATGTTCTGCTAGCTTTCAGATTACAAAATAAGGTTTTCAGAGTGACTGGGATGGCAGGGTCTGAATCAGAAACAATAATGCACGGGGGAAAAAAAAATCTTAATAGGTGCCACCATTAAACAGAGCTGTGTAGAAAAAATAATTTGCATTATTTTATCATCCTTATGCTGTTCTTAGATTAGGTTTCAGGTACTGCTTGCCAGCACACTTGACTGATTGTTCAAAGAAATAAAATAGGCCTGAATAAAAATAAAGGGCCAGATCCTCAGCTGGTGTGAGTCAGCATACGTCTATTGGAGCACATGGACCTATGCTAGTTTACACCAGCTGGCCCCTTTGTGAAAGAATCTAAAGAAACAAAATACCACGGGATAATCTCATTCTTAAACCCAACCCACTGCTCACAGCAGTGTTATATCTATGACAAATTTAGCTGAGGTCTTCATTTTTAATCATAGAATCATAGAATCAAAAGGTTGGAAGGGACCTCATGAGGTCATCTAGTCCAACCCCCTGCTAAAGGCAGGACCATTTTCCCTAAATAATCCCAGCCAGGGTGC